>NC_035443.2:138041239-138347384 GCF_002127325.2 Helianthus annuus
TTTCAGAATTAAGGTATCTCAATTCACAATCTTAAATAATATGCTGTATAAGCGATCTCTTGCAGGACCATATTTTAAGATGTATCGAGGATCCTGAAGTTCAAGAAGTTTTAAAAGATTTCCATGAAGGAGATTGTGGAAACCACACTGGGGGCAGGGCATTGTTCTCAAGGATCTTAAGGACTGGATACTACTGGCCAACTATGAAAAGGGATGCTGTGGAGTATGCTAAGAAGTGTGATCCTTGTCAAAGACACAGCAATATCCTTCATCAGCCGGCTGAATTTCTACATCCTATACCATCCTCTTGGCCATTTATGAGATGGGGGATGGATATAGTTGGCAAGCTCCCTAAGGCACCTGGTGGAAAAGTGTTCATGCTTGCTATGACTGACTACTTCTCTAAGTGGATAGAGGCTGAAGCTTTTGCCCAAGTCTGAGAAAAGGAAGTTATATCCTTTATTAAGAGAAATATTATAACTAGATTTGGCATTCCTTCTGAAATTGTATGTGATAATGGTTCCCAATTTATTGGGAGCAGAACTACTAACTTTTGTAACAGCTGGGGGATTAAGATGATAACATCAACACCAGTCCACCCACAAGCCAATGGACAAGCAGAATCATCCAACAAGATCATCATCAACAATCTGAAGAAGAAACTCGGATCCAAGAAAGGGAAATGGGCAGAAGAATTACCTTATGTGCTTTGGGCTGATAGGACAACCCCCAAGAATGCTACTGGTCAAACACCATTCTCTTTGGTATTTGGGGCAGAATCAGTGATCCCAACAGAAATGGTGGTTCCAACTGCTAGAACAAGTACCCGTGATCCTGAGGAAAATGATCAGAACTTGGTTCAAGACTTGGATACTATTGAGGAAATCAGGGATTTGGCTAGGATAAGGATGGCTAGCTACCAACAAAGAATGGCTGGTGCTTATAACAAAAATGTCAGGATAAGGAAATTCCAAATTGCGGATATGGTATTGAGAAAAGCATTCCAGAATACCACCAATCCTGCTGATGGGAAATTGGCACCAAAATGGGAAGGCCCTTATTTGATTGAAGCCGAAGCAGGAAAGGGGGCATATAGATTGCTAACCATGGAAGGTAATTTGTTACCAAGAGCCTGGAATGCTGTCCACTTGAAGAAATATTTCATGTAAGCGGGATCCTTCTGGCACATATGATCCTTACATTTGCAGTATCCTTCAAGGATCCCTGAAGTATCGGTAATCCTTACTCTGGTAATGTCCTAAGCTCGAACTCTTATTTACATATTTTCTTATTTAAGGATAAGGATGATGTATCCTTCATCCTTCTCTCACGAGATTTTGAGTTCTGATAGTCCAGGTATCCTTAGCATATTGTCGACAATCTTCAGAAGCAACTCAGATCCTTGGGTTCAACCCCAGTTGTTTGGGCTTGTCCCCAGTTATCCTTGGGCTTGTCCCCAGTTTCGCCTGTAGCGCACGATGATCCTGGTATAGTTCAAGTCTTTGGGACCAGTACTCGCTTTAGGGGCTGATAATTCCATCGTACTGGCTATACCTAGGATCCTACGTATAATGGTAGACGTACCATACATCCGTTCCTAAGGTTTCTAACGTTTTCACGTTAGCTAAGGTTTTGGCATTATCATGTCACTACGTTTGGATAGTCGCCAGTAAGGGCCATACTCCAGTTCACCTAAGATCCTTGGGCTTGTCCCCAGTTATCCTTTGGGCTTGTCCCCAGTTATCCTTTGGGCTTGTCCCCAGTGATCCTTTGGGCTTGTCCCCAGTTACTAACTTGTCTTTTATATTGGCTTAGTCCCAAGTTATATTCTATTTTCAGGTTTTCGAAGTTAAACAATTAAGGATCCTCAATCCTTATTATCCATTAAAGTTTTTCTTATGGTTATCCTGATTAAAGGTTAGGATCCTAACTTGGATTCTCAGGTATGATCCTTAACTGTTTTGATTTCATTCATTATTTTGAATAACCCTTACACTTTGACAACTGAACCTATGATCCTTAAAATGAACTACTTTTTGGAAGTTTTCGACTATAGGATATTTGATCCTGGATCATATCCTAAATTTCTTAAACATAATTTGCTTAACTTTTCTTACTCAGACAAGTATAAATCAAAACAATTGAGAATTTAAAGGATAACGTCACAAGATAAGTCAAAAGTTAAAGTTTTATTCATTCACAAAATAGTTAACCCTTTAAAGTTGTCAAAATTGCCAACCCACGTTTCTACCAGCAAAACGTGGCCCGTCCACATGGGTTGGCAAAGGGTGTCCATTGTTCATGCGGTCATAGCAGTGCAGGAAATAAAGGTCGGCAGGATAACAGGTGGCTTCATCCCCCAAACAGAGGATCCCTCCACCATTTGCAATCCTACCTACTGTCTAAAGGATCGTAGATCCTTACCCTAAAAACTATTGTTCAAGTTACAAACCCTTAAACTGTTCAAACAAACAACCACCAAACAAAAAAAATTGGGCTCCGGCTAAGTCTCGAAATTTCCATCATCGCCCAATCCTGCAGCTCAATCCTTCGTTGCACCATCACCACCAGCTCCGCTTGCCTCACCACCATGATCCTGGCCAGCGCCTCCACCCTCAAGCATCGGGATCTCCTCAGCCTCTTCATCATCCTCCAGCTCCGCCAACCTCGCCTTCCAGCCCTCCACGTCCCATGTGCTCCTGTCGAAAGCAGGATCCTGAGCCTCCATAGCCATCTGCAGCTGGATCTTGTACATAGCTATTGCAGCAGAGACCTTGGCATCCTGGGTGATCTCATGCTTCTCATAGTCAAAGTTGATCAGCATCTTAGCAGCATCATCCTTGGTGGCCTGGAGCTCCTTCTGAAGATCAGCTATCTTGAGATCCTTCAACACAGCAACCTGTTGGAGGTCAGCAATCTGGCGGTCCTGATCCTCGACATGGCCAACATATGTCTCTATCTCAGCAAATTTCTACAAGGAAGACAAGGAGTAACATCAGAAACAAGTAATCCTCAAAACTAGCAGGATACACAAGCAGGGACAGTGATCCTTACCTCGTTCAAGTAATCCAGACACTGTTGGCGGAGCAGGGGCAGACCTTGCAAATCCTCAGCTTCAGAGGCCTTTCTCTTCTTGCCTCCCTTTCCCCTAATAGGTGCCTTGGGGATAGAAGCACTTGGGCTAGCAGGAGTCTTCTTCCTTGAGGATTTGACGTTAGTGAGATCGGTGATGCTGAACTTCGAAGCTGACTTAGTGGATTTTCCAGCACCTACACAACCAAAACAAGATAAGTATCTTAATTTTATTTGACTCTCATTATATAATTGCTCTTTAAAATAGGATACTTACTTGACATTGTGACAGAACCGGAGGATACTTCCTGAGAATCTTGGGTGGTAACCTTGAAAGTTCTTATTTCAGGATCAAGCTTCTTGAAGGCCAAAAGTCTCTCTTTTGCAGCAGGAGTCAACCTAAGATGAGAAACAGAGATAGCTGCACAACGAGAAAACAACAGAACATCAGTGATCCTTATGCTAAAGGATATGTTCTACGGTGATCCTTCTAGGATCCTCTATCCTACCATGGGTAGCCCACTTCTTGGGCAGATCCCTCCCATCAGGGATGGTATCTCTCCTCACAAAAAAGAACCGTCGCTTCCAGTTCATGTCATTCTTGGTAACTTTGAGAACATGGTGCTCTTCTCCAGCCTTTCGTTTGAACAAATATCGGTAGGATCCAAAAGTTGTGAGATCATACATCTCAGCCAGCTCCGCCATACCCAGATCAATTCCTTCTTGTTCGATGATCCTTTCAAGGGTGTATAAAACCCTCCAGATCATCGGCATAGCCTGGATATAGCAGATGCCGGTAAGGGAGAAAAAAGACTCGGTGAACTGAGGGAAAGGATACGAGTATCCTATCATGAAAGGAGTGACCGGGAAAGCTACCCAAGCCTCAGAGATGTAATCGCTCAGAGCGGTAGGGCTAAAAGGTTTAAAGAGGGTGTTCGCCGGAAAGCAATGCCGGATTTTGTCAATTTGAGGGTCGGTAAAACAACACCTCTCGGTGGGGGAATCCTTGATGATCCCTTGACCCTTCAAGGGGCTATTATTCTTAGGATCCTTGCTGGGAGAGTTCCGGAGCAGCATTTTTTGACAGAATGGTGGAAAGATAAAGAAAACAGAGCAAGAGAAGAAAGAAGATGAAGAGAGGATACCTGTTTATCTTCGGATGAGATTATAAAGGGAGTACTTCTGAAATTTAAATGCAAACGATCCTATCTATATCTCCTATTTATAATCATGATTGTGCAGGGCTGTCACCTCCGTGACATCAGGATTGCAACGGATAGTTCGTTCACAACGGCTATATATCCGTTGAGTTAGTTACAGATAAGATCAGCAAAATATAACTCGTTAATATTACATAATTACTCCTTATATTTTGGGGGCAATTGTTAGGGCAGGATTTTAATGACCTGTGATCCTTACATGATATCCTAACGAGTGATCCTTGTTTCTTTGACAGATAGTGATCCTCAGAAGAGCTTCAGGATCAGGATCATGGATCATCCTAAGGATCCTCATACTAACGATTGTTCTCTTTGAATTTAATGTTGTTTTGCAGGAATTACGAGTTGGACCTGGTCTTGGCAACGTTATTAAGGAATCTTTCACGTAAATCTCGCACATACACTGCCGGAAATAGACGTTGTGGAGAATATGGAAACCTAGCACAAATTACGGGCAATTATTTAGGCTAAATTTACTTCTATTTCTAATGGGGTAACGAGCTAGTAGTTAGGTGACTTGCCTAAAATTCAACCACACACGCTTGTATAAATTGCACTCTTGAACATTCGGAAAGGACAACACACTTCTTACACACTCTAGCATACTACACCATAGTGATCCTTGTACCTAGCTCGTCACCATCCAAAGTTGTAAACATTGTTTATTATATTGAAGTTTGGTGATCGGTAGTTTCCATCACCCGAGGTTTTTTATGCCAGAGATCATTCATTGATCAAGGGCTTTTTCCTCGTATAAATCCTTGTGTCACTTGTGCAATTTTCGTTTAAGTGATTGTTATCTTTGTTCATCATACCAAGCATCATTCCCCGTTTACAAAGAGTTTGGTTGCATTATCCTTGTGTGATTTTTGACCAAAACAGTTACTACTTAGATCATGTGAGTAGGTAGGCGGAAACTGAGGCCATTAATCCTTGTAGTAGGACCGAGGGTCAGTAGCGGTAGATCTATCTGGGTGTAGCGAGCCCAACTCCAGGCCCACTGTACGGACCTTGGGGTGACTTTGAGCCCGACGCAAAAATCTGCTAGGTTTGAGTCTTCCTACAGCACTTCACACATATCATTGGCTTTGCAACCCAATGGTGATCTCTTTTTCCTTATTTGCTACATACCAGGGATTTTCATACATTCAAATATGTTACAAAGGTTTTTACATACTCACTTTAACATGAACTCGCTCAACTTTTGTTGATTTTTCAAATTACATGTATTTCAGGGAATTAGGGATCTGGCGAGGTATGCCATGTCTTCATGCTGCGTAGGAGAAGTGATGTCATCCAAGTTTAGGGGATGTGACTTTTGTCTGGACGAGTCACGAGTCTTAAACTGTGTTTATTTCATGTTTTCTGGTTGTGTCTTATGAACAAGGTTTTGATTATGTTGTGTTGTAAACTCATTGCATGTGTCGACTTTAAAACAATGTTGTCGTATTTTTATTTTAAAACTTGAATCAATGGATGAACATCATGGTTTTACTTTCATATAGCTTTGTTATGATTAAGCTATGGTATTAAGAAGTCACACCAAATAAACCCACGCTTCCACAAAGCCAGGGTGTGACAGCTTGGTATCAGAGCCTTGATCATAGCGAACTAGGATTCTTTCTCGAGTCTAGACTATGATCATTAGGGCTCTCACGAAAACATTTTTACATTGCATGCATTACGTCCAGATCCAGGATACAAAACATTTTTTTACAAACAAAAGTTTGAGCACTTTTTCAAATTTATGGTTCAGTCATGGTGACTGAGGGAGTTCAGCCCTAAAGGCTGGGGAGGTTCAGTCATGTAGACTGAGGGGCCAATCTTTGAGATTGGGGAGGTTTTGGTCTGTGAGACCAGGGAGTTAGTCTGAGAGACTAGGAGGTTCAGTCTGAGAGGCTGGGAGGGTAGTCTAGTGAGACTAGGATGATTATTTGTTTGCTTATTGGTGACTAACATGTATATTTGATTATATGATTGATTGTTTGTGCATACGTGTGATTGTGTTACAGACATCATGCCTTCTTCATCAGACACTGGAGTTTCAGATACTTTAGATCCCATGGCGATAGTATCAGATGATGAGGTTCCATCGGAGCACGAGGTCTATACTTCCGACACTACTAGTACCGATGATGACGACTTCCAGCCATTTGCGCTACCTGATGTCGTAGAGCCTGCTGATGGCCATCCTGTCGGGGACTTACCACTCGCGGTGATCCCTGCTCCTGTACCCCTTGCTGCATATCCAGTTGTTGACATGCCACTCGACGTTGTTTCTGACGACGACGTCGATCTATTTGAGGAGGACCCACCTGAGGCAGACCATCAGGGCGAGGCCCCTATCATTGCTGATGTTATCCTACTCATTACTGATGCTCCTGTAGAGGAGGCTCCTGTTCATTCACCTGTTCCAGACTCATTTGAGTCTGTGGCATCCGCATCTTTGCACACTCAGGGAGAGCAGCACCACTTCCATGACGCCGACCTTGACATGGCGTCATCAGCTGCACCTGCTCCCGCGCACAGCTTCGAGTTTGATCACGATATTGATGATGATCCTGTCTTTCCACCTGGTTTTGATCCTGACTAGGATATTGAGTTCATTCACTGAGACCAGCCCCTGGAGGATCCTGTAGCCCCTATCGATCCTTTGTTTGATGATCCAGCTGATTTTGACATAGAGTTTGTTGATCCGGAGCCTGCTGTGGCCCCTGAGCCAGTCGTTGCTCCTGACCTTGCATTAGAGCACGACCCTGTTCATGCCGATGCACCTGCTGTTGCTCCTTTTGTTGATGATATACCTGTTGACGACCATCCTGTTGTTGCTCCACCGTTGGTGGATGATCATGTTGCTGACGTTCCTGCTGATGCTCCATTCTTGGTAGAGGATCCTATTGTTGCACCACTTCCTGATCCAGTGCCGGTGCAGTTCGACCGTGCACCTTTTGCTACCCATATTGATCCATGATACGCTGACACCCTCAATGGGTGGATAGACGATGACGATGATTACCCACCATTCGTGTTCCCTGTTATACCCGTTTCAGCCCCTGCTTCAGCTCCCATTGATGCTCCTTTGCTTCCCACACACATCACAGATGCGCATCACGCAGATCTTCCTGTTACATTTCTTCAGGACATCCCTCCACCACGTCCTGGAGAGGGTTCATCTCGACAGCCGTTTGGTCATACACCTTTCGTGTCAGGAGGCGGCCAGTTTGTACCCCAGATTTCTCATCCTACTTTTGTTTCCACTGCTGCACCATCTACTGCACCATTCTTCACTCCATCTAGCGAGCCATTCCTATGGACTACGCCCCCGATCATGCCCCTGTCCGATCCATATCACCCATACCACGTTGGGTATTCTATGGAGGACATACTCACATCATTGATGATACAGCAGGACGCATTGACGCGTCGTATTCAGGTTTTGGAGTCAGCTCCACACCCACCTTGTCATTATTAGACCCCACCTGCAGCATCACACCCTCCTCGTCCACTGTCCCCCGATTCTTCCGCTCGCTTTTGGACTCCTGAGCAGCAGATAGCATAGTTGCTGCGCGCCCATCGCACTATGGAGGAGGACTGGTTACATATGCATAGTTTACTCTTCTCTCGTTTTCCCCCACCTCCTCCGCCATTAGCATAGGCTTTTTTGATTCGACACAGGCAGACTTTTGGTGAGACGACCGCGATTGTGCAGACTATACAGCTTTTTGGAGACCGCATTTTGGATGTTATGACTTTTGATGTTTTGTATATTGGTTGTTGATGTCACTGATTAGATAGTTTGGACTAGGGCAATGTGGCCCTTAGTCACTGATGATGTATGATACAGCTATGAACTTGTAAACCTCACATTGTGGTCTTGATTTATGATAGCGCAATCGTAGTATTCTCATTACTTGATATGTTGGATTGATTGTTCATGTTCTATAACATGTGATGTTATGTGCTTGATTTATTTGTAACATGAGATGTTATGTGGTATACGTATAATTCATTTACTTATTATGACCTGACCAACGTGAAACATCTTTTAGAAGATGTCGCCGAGACGTGGTCCACGCATGCCTACCAACGAGGCAGAACTCCAGGGAATCATTGCTGCCGCCATAGCGCAATATGCAGCCTCACAAGGAGGAACTAGCGGGAGCAATTCGAACAACAACGGCAATAACAATCCACCACATGGTAATGTTAAGTCGTTTGAGACATACTACGATACATTTGGATATTTATAGCACGTCCGCTAATACCATTTGTATATTTAAACGTATGTGCAGGGTGCACTTACAAGCAATTTCTCGATTGCAAGCCCGTGAACTTCGACGGCACCAGAGGTGCTGTAGCATTTGTAAGATGGGCAGAAAAGACTGAGTCTGTTCTTCGAATGAGCAAATGTGCTTCCGAGCAACAAGTGACTTGCATCTCAGGGCTATTTCTGGATGGAGCCCTATCTTGGTGGAATTTGCAAGTGCAAACTCTTGGTGAAGCCGCTGCTTATGCGATGACATGGAACGAGCTAAAGGAGCTCATGCGAAGGAAGTACTACTCACACGCTGAAATTCAAAAGTTGGAGACTGAGTTTTGGCATCTAAAAATGGATGGTCCCAAGATTGCGGAGTATGTTCAAAGATTCCACGATTTGTCTCATGTGGTGCCATACATGGTTACACCAGAGTTCAAACGCATCGAGCGCTTTATCTGGGGGTTAGCACCTCAGATCATGAGTATGGTTACTACTTCCAAGCCTACGACAATCACAGAAGCTATTGATCTCAGTGTGGCTCTTACTAAGGAGGCCATTCGCTTGAACAAGTTTTCGAATGTTGAGCAGAAGAAGAAGGAGACTCACGTAGAGTCGTCTGGTGAGAATAAAAGGAAATTCTCGAACTTCAAACAAGGTACAAGCAATGTTAGCAAGAAAGGAGAATCAAGCACACCGGTCCAAGCAGCAACCGGTGTTGAGCATAAAAGAAAGGGTTATATGGGTACGCTGCCCAAGTGTAACACCTGCCAGCGCCATCATTCTGGCTGGTGTGGACCAAAAACATGTGAAGCTTGTGGGAAAGTTGGCCACTTGAAGGATACTTGCTGGGTTAGTGCTGGCCGAGGTGGCCAAGGAGGTTTTGGTAATAGGAACAACAACCGTGGTGGTAATGGCAATCGTCCGCAAGGGAATAATGGCGGAAATGGAAACCGGGGAAACGTTGCGAACCAAGCTGGGAATGGAAATCGCAACCAAAACAACACTCAAGCTGGGAAAGGAAATGGCCAAGGGCCAGGATGCTTTAATTGTGGAGATATTGGGCACTTTAAGAGGGAATGCCCAAAATTGAATCAAGCCCGGGGAAGAGTCTTTAACATCGGAGCAAGGGAAGCGTGCCAGGATCCCAAAGTTGTCACTGGTACGTTCCCTATAAATCAACGCTTTGCATCCGTTTTGTTTGATACTGGTGCCGACTATAGTTTCGTATCATTAGAATTTAAGAGTATGCTTGGGTTAGCTGCTAGTAAGTTAGATATCCCGTACTCAATTGAGCTGGCTAATGGAAAGCTAGTTGAAGCTAATGAAGTTGTCAGAGGTTGTGTGATCGAGCTGGGAGAGCGTGAGTTCACTTTAGATCTACTACCAGTCAAGTTAGGAAGCTTTGATGTGGTAGTAGGGATGGATTGGTTGGCGAGCAACAAGGCTGAGATAATTTGCCACGAAAGGATCATTCGCATCCCAACAGAAGATGGAGAAACGATCGTGGTTCACGGAGAGAAGCACGATACGCCTCTGAGAATCATCAGCTGTCTGAAAGCTCGAAAATGTTTACAGAAGGGATGTGTTGCCTTCTTGGCACACATCGTGGATAAAGAAGCTGCTGAGCCGAAGATCGAAGACATCCCTGTCGTGAAGGAGTATCCTGAAGTCTTTCCGGAAGACTTGCCAGGATTGCCACCCCAAAGGCAAGTACAGTTCCACATTGACTTAGTTCCAGGCGCCGCGCCTGTGGCTAAGGTACCTTATCGACTTGCCCCGTCTGAGATGAAGGAGTTGTCGACACAACTTCAAGAGTTGCTAGACAAGGGATTTATAAGACCAAACTTCTCCAGTTCTATTTGTCAAGAAGAAAGACGGTAGTTTTCGGATGTGCATTGACTACCGAGAGTTGAACAAGTTGACGATCAAGAATAGATATCCCCTACCACGGATAGACGACTTATTCGATCAGCTGCAAGGTTCAAGCTACTACTCGAAGATCGACTTGCGATCAGGTTATCATCAGCTGAGGATACAAAAGGAAAGTATTCCCAAGACTGCTTTTCAAACTCGATATGGACATTACGAGTTCTTGGTTATGCCGTTTGGGTTGACAAACGCGCCAGCTGTTTTTATGGATTTGATGAACAGAGTTTGTAAGCCGTACCTCGACAAGTTCGTGATTGTATTCATCAACGATATTTTGATCTATTCAAAGATGAGGGCCGAGCACGAACAACATTTGAGAGCTATTTTGGAGTTGCTGAAAAAGGAAAAGTTGTATGCCAAATTTTTGAAGTGCGAATTTTGGTTACGCGAAGTCCAATTTCTTGGACATGTGGTAAATGGGGATGGAATCCACGTGGATCCCACAAAGATCGAAGCAATCAAGAATTGGTGACTCTAAAGACGCCAACCGAGATTCGACAATTCTTAGGTTTGGCTGGGTATTATCGAAGGTTTATTGAGGATTTCTCAAAAATCGCTCATCTCTTGACCGTCCTCACGCAGAAGGATAAGAAGTTTGATTGGGGAATCAAACAAGAAGAAGCATTTCAGTTGCTGAAGGACAAGCTTTGCAATGCGCCGATCTTATCGCTACCAGAAGGAACTGATGATTTCGTGGTATATTGTGACGCCTCGCGTCAAGGTTTGGGTTGTGTGTTGATGCAACGCCAGAAAGTTATAACATACGCATCGCGCCAATTGAAGGTTCATGAAAAGAATTATACCACGCATGATTTGGAGCTAGGCGCAGTGGTATTTGCGTTAAAGATTTGGAGACATTATTTATACGGTACGAAGTGTACAATCTTCACGGATCATAAGAGCCTGCAACACATATTCGACCAGAAGGAGCTAAATATGAGACAAAGACGCTGGGTTAAATTGTTGAACGATTACGACTGTGAGATTAAGTATCATCCAGGGAAGGCAAATGTGGTCGCCGATGCCCTAAGTCGAAAAGAAAGGATCAAGCCCATAAGGGTCAGGGCTTTAGAGATGATTATCCAGACAGATCTTTCCCTGCGCATTCATGCCGCGCAGAAAGAAGCTCTTAAAGAAAGAAACTTTGAAGAGGAATATCTCCGTGGAATGGAGAAACAGTTGGTACCAAACGAGGAAGGAACATTATGTTTCATGAGACGAATTTGGGTTCCTCTGTTTGGTGGTTTGAGAAAAGTTATTTTTGATGAAGCTCACAAATCACGGTACTCTATCTACCCAGGAGCGGATAAGATGTACCAAGATTGTAAGGATTATTATTGGTGGCCTAGGATGAAAAGCGATGTTGCTGTTTATGTTAGCAAGTGTTTAACGTGCGCCAAGGTAAAAGCTGAATACCAGAAGCCTTCAGGACTTCTGCAACAACCTGAGATTCCCAAGTGGAAATGGGAACAGATTTCAATGGATCTCATAACGAAGTTGCCAAGAACGCCAAAAGGTCACGACACTATTTGGGTAATAGTGGACCGGTTAACAAAATCTACGCACTTTTTACCCATCAGAGAGAAAGACAACACGAGCAAGTTAGCTGAAATATACGTGAGAGAGATCGTTGCACGTCATGGAGTGCCTCTCTCAATCATCTCTAACAGAGACGGAAGGTTTGTGTCAAGGATTTGGCAGTCTTTCCAGGAAGCATTCGGATCTTAGTTAAATCTGAGTACAACTTTTCACCCACAAACAGATGGACAGAGCGAATGGATGATCCAGACATTAGAAGATATGCTGCGAGCTTGCGTTATGGATTTAGGTGGAAGTTGGGATACTCACCTACCATTGGTTGAATTTTCATACAATAATAGTTATCACGCAAGTATTCAAGCCGCACCGTTCGAAGCTCTATACGGACGCAAATGTTGATCACCAATATGTTGGTCTGATGTAGGTGATAGACAGCTAGTTGGTCCAGAAGTGGTCTAGGAAACCACATATAAGATTGCACAGATCCGAGAACGCATCAAGGCGGCTCGCGATCGTCAAAAGTGTTATGCGGATAGAAGAAGGAAACCTCTGGAGTTTGAGGTAGGAGACATGGTATTGTTAAAGGTATCACCCTGGAAGGGTGTGGCACGCTTCGGAAAGCGTGGAAAGTTAAATCCGCGTTATATTGGCCCATTCAAGATTCTGAAAAGGGTCGGTTTAGTAGCATACAAGTTGGACTTACCTGCCGAACTGAATGGTGTTCACGATACATTCCATGTATCAAACCTGAAGAAGAGTCCAACGCAAGAAACTGTTGTTATTCCCGCAGACGAGATTCATATTGACGACACGCTCCATTTTGTCGAAGAACCAGTTGAGGTTACGGACTGGAAGGTAAACAAAACACGCCGGAGTAGTGTTAAACTCGTCAAAGTTCGTTGGAATGCAAGACATGGTCCAGAATACACCTGGGAACGTGAGGACCGAATGAAAGAAAAGTACCCCCATTTATTTCCTAAGACCCCTGCAACCAGAAGCAGAACTTAAAATTTCGGGACGAAATTTTCTTAACGGGGGGAAATGTGACAACCCTCACCAAACCAGGTATTCGTAAAAATTAATTAATATTTAATTAGTGCTTAATTACTGTGCTTGATTACAATTACGAATAAACTGCTTTATGTTTTCTAGTACATACATATCTATGCATCATACTTTATTACTGTCACTCCATTTATTACACACAAAGCTATAGTGACAAACTTGATGCACAAAAGCACAGTTAGCACAGTGAGCGGATAACCCAGTAAACATACTGACATTGCCAGCACTAGACAGACATTGTCTCTGAGGCCAGTATGAGCCGGGAATAGATTACTACACTAGTAGGGAGTGCAGGGAGATGAGGATTATAAAACTGCGTCACTAGGTGGTAGTTATAGTGACCGGATGTGCCTAAAACGTGCTTTAATTACAATATTCTGCACTTTATACAAAAATTCAGCATTTAACATCACTAGTAAAGTGCAAAAACTTGGTAAAATAATTCTAGACACTTTCCAAAGTGTTGGTAAATTACTGTGTCACAAAAAACACTATAAAAGACACTTTAACGGATCAATATCCAACCGAACAACCGGACTTTACCCGGAACATAAAAATATTGCCAAAGACATTGTTTTTACCTTTCTGAACTAGTTAGGGTCCCCGAACACCCTAACACCCTTTATATTATAACACACACTAAAATACACTAACTAATATCATTAGAACTTAACTAAAACCTAACTATACCATTGCAAACCAACCCTTAACCCCCCTACTCACGGTCACCACAAGGGTGACCCACCCTTGCAATTTCTTGATTATTTTATTCACATATGTTGTATATCTAGAAGAGATAATATATGATGGATAATAAGTAAATGGGTTATAAGTAAGCATAAGAGGTTATAACCTTCATTTCACAAACCACCAACACCAAACAACTCCTCTCCTTCTCTCCCTTGAAAGCTTCGGGCGAACATAGCCCTATCACCACCACCATTTTTGCTTCTTACTCAATCATTCCACATACACTCAAAGGTGCAAGGTGACACACAAACAAGCCCGATGCACTCGGAAGCTCAAGAACCTCTCTAGATTTGTTTTATCCACCTCGTTTACGTCTTGTTTCTTCCCTAGCCTCGAGCTAGTAGTAAGTGCCTCTAAACATCCTCTTGATCTTGTTTATGGTGGTTAATTGTAGATGCAATGGTTACAAATCAAAAACACACAAGAACATAACATAAAGTCTTGATCATATGATGAATAAGTTGGATAAAGAGAAACTAGTTGTGTAAATCTTGTGAAACTTGTCTAGTTGTGATTACTTGATGTTGTTTGTCACTAGAAGTTGGATGGATCATCATCTAACCATACTAGATCATGTTCAAGAACATGAACTAGTAGTAAGTTAGTGTTAAAATTATAAAAGATGATGAACCCTTCCACTCATGAAACATGAACTTGAGTAAATGTAATATTTCTTGTACAATAAGGTTCTAAACTAGTAGATCTAAAGATCTACAAGTGGTTTTTCGGAAGAACCAAGTGAAAGATGCAAGTCTTGTTAAAAACCCGGATCTTACATAAACTAAAAGCATTTTAGTAAATAAACAAGTGTGTGAACACTCGTGTAACAAGAAAGTTTGACAAAGAAATATTTTTGTAAACCTTGACTAGAAGTTGTAAAACTTCAAGTTCCTTAAAAATAAAGCTTTTAAGAAACTGGAATTTTATCTTATAATTTACATCGAGATAGTTGGTAAACGGGCAACAAGCTGCGCCGCTATCCCTTTTTGTATAGCAAAACTAAGCCTTTTAAAAACTACGTCCATAGATCTCGGGGTCATAACATTACTATGCATGTTTTTAAAGATAAACATGTTTTTAAAGATAACAAACCTACTAAATACGCTAGTAACTTACTACGCATTTTTACACAACTTTCAAGTTCACGAGTTTGTGATTTAGGATTATTTTGACAAGTTGGATGTTAAAATATTGTATGTTGATGATTGTTAAATTGCTTGATTGAATTTTGAAAAGGAAATGATACGCTTGTAAGCGTGGCCACCTTCAGTTACAGAGGAAACTTTGGCGAAATTTTTCTAAAAATATAACGCTTAGAAATATTTTTGATCATAAATATGTTTTTGACTTGGTTTTCAAAACAAACTTCGCCATGATTTTTATTACAAAATTACCAAGTATTCGGAGGTGGATTTTCGTGAATAAAACATGTTAATTATATATTTAGAATATATATTTCATAATAAAACGCTTGTGTGACTATGTGATTATTTTGTGAACTAGATATATATTATTTTTAGGGTAAAAATAATATTACTTGAAATATCATGAAGTTACGATCTCCAAAATAATATCAACGCTCTCACAAAATAAATATGTAAGTTATATAAGTATCGTAATAAAACGCGAACTTTAAAAATGTAACTTATGTATTTTTTGGGAAAATACTCTTATTAGAATATTGTTGTTGAAATATTATTTTGGGAAAACTTATGGAATAAAATATAATATTTTTGGGAAAAATATATATATTTTTGGAGAACTAAAAATGTTTTAGACAAAGTGATGAAATATATTTTTCAAGTAAGACTTAAAAATATATTTTCAGAGTTATAAAAACACCCATGTATTAAAACCCCCATCCTTGGGAAGGAATATATTTATAAAAATAATTAAGAAGTGTAAATACGAAATAGTTGCCTAACTGTTTCCCAAAAACATTAAACCTTAAGCCAAGGCACGGTCATCCGTCTAATAGAAGTTAGAACGTGTAGGTCGTCACGCAGCAGGTTGATTGGGATTGACTATTTCGAGACGCACTTCTGTGAGTTCATGTCCCCCTTTTCTCTTAACTGTTTTCAGTTTTTATACTTCGGGGGTGGAATACATGTTACAGTAATTACGGATACTTTTATACATGGTATGGTTAGCTTAAGGAGGGTTACTACTTAGATCATGTGAGTGGGTAGGCGGAAACTGAGGCCATTAATCCTCGTAGTAGGACCGAGGGTCAGTAGCGGTAGATGTATCTGGGTGTAGCGAGCCCAACTCCAGGCCCACTGTACGGACCTTGGGGTGACTTTGAGCCCGACGCAAAAATCTGCTAGGTTTGAGTCTTCCTACAGCACTTCACACATATCATTGGCTTTGCAACCCAATGGTGATCTCTTTTTCCTTATTTGCTACATACCAGGGATTTTCATACATTCAAATATGTTACAAAGGTTTTTACATACTCACTTTAACATGAACTCGCTCAACTTTTGTTGATTTTTAAAATTACATGTATTTCAGGGAATTAGGGATCTGGCGAGGTATGCCATGTCTTCATGCTGCGTAGGAGAAGTGATGTCATCCAAGTTTAGGGGTTGTGACTTTTGCCTGGACGAGTCACGAGTCTTAAACTGTGTTTATTTCATGTTTTGTGGTTGTGTCTTATGAACAAGGTTTTTATTATGTTGTGTTGTAAACTCGTTGCATGTGTCGACTTTAAAACAATGTTGTCGTATTTTTATTTTAAAACTTGAATCAATGGATGAACATCATGGTTTTACTTTCATATAGCTTTGTTGTGATTAAGCTATGGTATTAAAAAGTCACACCAAATAAACCCACGCTTCCGCAAAGCCAGGGTGTGACAGAAGGTTTAGCATCGACCTCTTACCCATTCAATTGGGTAGCTTCGATGTAGTGGTTGGAATGGACTGGTTGTCCAAGAACAAAGCTGAACTTATTTGTCATGAGAAAATCATTCGCATCCCTTTGGCGAATGATGAAACTCTCATCGTACATGGAGAAAAACGAGACGCACCTCTAAGAATCATCAGTTGCATGAAAGCACAGAAGTGCTTAAGGAAAGGATGCGTTGCTTTCCTGGCACATATTGTAGACAAGAAGGCTGAGGAGCCGAAACTTGAAGACATTCCTGTGGTGAAGGAATTCCCTGATGTTTTTCCCGAAGATCTGCAGGACTACCTCCGCAACGACAAGTTGAATTTCGTATAGACCTGGTTCCAGGAGCCGCTCCTGTAGCCAAGGCACCCTATCGACTTGCACCATCCGAGATGCAAGAATTATCTACACAACTCCAAGAGTTGTTGGATAAAGGATTCATAAAGCCAAGCTTCTCGCCCTGGGGAGCTCCAGTATTGTTCGTAAAGAAAAAGGATGGAACTCTGCGGATGTGTATCGATTATAAAGAACTGAACAAGCTCACTATCAAGAATCGGTACCCACTACCGAGGATTGATGACTTATTTGATCAGTTGCAAGGATCAAGTTACTATTCCAAGATCGACCTTCGATCTGGATACCATCAGTTCAGGATACATGAGGAAAGCGTACCAAAGACTGCATTCAGAACACGCTATGGGCATTACGAGTTTCTTGTGATGCCATTCGGACTGACGAACGCGCCAGCGGTCTTTATGGATCTGATGAACTGCGTATGCAAACCATATCTCGATAAATTCGTGATTGTATTTATCGATGATATCTTGATTTACTCGCGAACGAAAGAAGAGCACGAGCAACATCTCAGAACCATTTTGGAGCTACTGAGGAAGGAAAAACTGTATGCAAAGTTCTCGAAATGCGAATTCTGGATTCGCGAAGTACAATTCCTGGGTCACGTCGTGAATGAAAAGGGCATTCATGTAGACCCATCCAAGATTGAAGCAATAAAGAATTGGGAAGCCCCCAAAACCCCAACTGAAGTTCGACAATTTTTGGGCTTAACGGACCATTATCGACGGTTTATTGAGAATTTCTCCAAGATAGCTCAACCGCTAACTACCCTTACGCAGAAAGACAAGAAGTACGACTGGGGTGACAAGCAGGAAGAAGCCTTCCAACTACTCAAAAACAAGCTATGCGATGCACCAATACTATCATTACCCGAAGGCACAGAAGACTTCATGGTATACTGCGATGCTTCACGATAAGGTTTGGGTTGCGTGCTTATGCAACGCCAAAAAGTCATCGCTTACGCTTCAAGACAGTTGAAGGTACATGAAAAGAATTATACCACTCACAACCTGGAGCTAGGCGCAGTGGTATTCGCCTTGAAGATCTGGCGACACTATTTATATGGTACTCAATGTACAATCTTCACAGATCACAAAAGCCTACAACACATACTTGATCAGAAGGAATTGTACATGCGTCAGCGACGATGGGTCGAGCTGCTAAATGACTACGACTGTGAGATTAAGTACCATCCTGGAAAGGCAAACGTTGTAGCGGACGCATTAAGTCGAAAAGAAAGGGTTAAGACCCTAAGGGTTCGAGCATTGGAAATGACTATGCGAACAAACCTCACGACATGCATTCGTGACGCACAACAAGAAGCCCTTAAGATGGAAAACCGAAAGGCTGAATACCTCCGGGGCATGTTGAAATATATGGTACCAAATGAAGAGGGAGCCTTATACTTTAAGAAATGTATTTGGGTTCCGCTCTATGGTGGCCTACGAGAAGTCATCCTTGATGAAGCACATAAATCGAGATACTCGATCCATCCAGGATCGGAGAAAATGTATCAAGACTTAAAAGAATACTATTGGTGGACGAGACTCAAGAACGATGTTGTTGTTTATGTTGGAAGATGCCTAACTTGTGCCAAGGTTAAGGCTGAATATCAGAAACCGTCTGGCCTACTACAACAACCAGAGATACCCATTTGGAAGTGGGAGCAAATCTCGATGGACTTCATAATAAAATTACCCAAGACCCCTAGGGGGCATGATATGATATGGGTAATAGTCGATCGGTTAACAAAGTCTGCGCATTTCCTACCGATCCGAGAGAAGGATAGCACTGGGAAGCTTGCTGAGATATACTTAAAGGAAATTGTGGCACGTCATGGAGTACCTATCTCAATTATTTCAGACAGAGATGGACGCTTTGTCTCAAGAATCTGGCAATCCTTTCAGGAAGCCTTTGGATCTCAGCTAGATCTAAGCACGACATTCCATCCTCAAACAGACGGCCAGAGCGAACGAACCATACAAACGTTAGAAGATATGATTCGTGCATGTGTCATGGACCTAGGCGGCAACTGGGATACTCACCTACCTTTGGTTGAGTTTTCCTACAATAACAGTTATCATACAAGCATCAAAGCCGCACCGTTCGAAGCTCTGTATGGCCACAAGTGCCGATCGCCCTTATGTTGGGCAGACGCTGGAGTCAAGCGAATGGTTGGCCCTGAACTTGTACAAGAGACAACCGACAAGATTATGCAGATCCGAGAGCGCATTAAGGGGGCTCGAGATCGACAAAAGAGCTACGCTGATCGAAGACGAAAACCATTAGAATTCGAGGTGGGAGACAAAGTGTTGTTAAAGGTCTCACCTTGGCCAGATTTGGAAAGCGTGGGAAGCTGAACCCCGATACATCAGACCATTCAAGATCTTGGAAAGAATTGGTACCGTGGCATACAAGTTGGAATTACCGGAAGAACCTAATGGAGTACATGATACGTTCCATGTATCCAACCTCAAGAAGAGTCCAACACAAGAAGACATGATCATCCCTGCGGATGAAGTGCACATTGATGACACCCTCCGATTTACAGAACAACCCGTTGAGGTTACCGACTGGAAAGTTAACAAGACCAGGAGGAGCACTGTCAAACTTGTCAAAGTACGTTGGAACTCTAAGCACGGACCCGAGTACACGTGGTAACGTGAAGACCAGTTTAAAGAAAAGTATCCCCACATATTCAAGAAGACTCCTGCGAGAGTTAGCTCAGCCTGAATTTCGAGACGAAATTCTTCTAACGGGGGGAGACTGTGACAACTGGCACCAAACCGGTAATTTCCGTACACTTTAATTATTGCTTGATGATTACAATTATATGCTTTAATGTCAACATTTTCTGATTACATACAATATAAGTGAATTCATGCACGTTTTATACTACAAAAAATTACATTATGCAATAGTGATCTGCGTTGCGTCAGAAATACTAGTAAACTCACCGGTAAGACACATTGTGTCAATAATTTTGTTGAAAGCAGTCAGACAACAAAATTGGAGCCTAGGTGTAGGTCCAACGACAAGAATACACTAAAACCCAAGAATACATACAAGGGTTAACATATAGACATTCTGGAAGCTAAAATACACACTAAAAAGCACCCGAAACGCACTTTAAGTGCAGAATTTTATTAAATTCAGCTCAAATCAGCTTTTTAACCTCAAAATACCATGCAAAATTTACGTTTTATCATCCAGAGTACTTCCCTAAGTGTTGGGAATTAAAAGGGTTACAAAAGGGCACTAAACGGTGCAATTTAGCACCTTAACGAACCGGTATTTAACCGAACAACCGGACATAACCCGGAATATCAAAATATTATTAGAAGCATTGTGTTAATGTTTCTGAACTAGTTATGGTCCCCGAACACCCTAACACCCACTAAAAAGCAACTAACTAATATATAGAAGCACATTACTTGAAACCTAACTACTCCTTACCATTTAGTTGGAAAAACTTACAACCAACCCCCCCCCCAACCGAATTCGGTCCCAAGGACCCACATAAATCACTACCACCATACCTCTAAGACTTTATTAAGATCTTGGTGGATTTTATTAGAATTACTTAGATTATATTTGATATTATACCAAGAATATTCCAACAAGATGCCATGGAAAATCCTTATAAAATCTAAGCAAGATCACCTACTTACCATCACCCATCTTCCTCCCATCTCTCCCTCCTTGCTCACGGCTACCACCCACCACCACACTACCACCATTTTTGGCTATCAACCACCCAACCCAAGGCTATTTCATTGTGCTAGAAAGTCACTAACGGAGCTTGGTGGACTCGGATCTTGAAGAACCTCAACCGTTTGCTTTTAACCACTCAATTTTCACCAAAGTTCTTCCCTAGCTTTAAGCTAGTTGTAAGCATCTTGAACACTCTCATTTACTTCTATTTTTAGTGGTTAAAAGACTTGTCATGTTGAAAATCTTAAGAACATTAAAGAATATGAACATGAAACTTGAACATAAAGCTTATATACATGATGAATCTTGATGAAATAGTGATGTTTTGCTTATGTGTGATGTTTGTTGTTGTTGTTTATTTGAGATGATGATTAATCATCACATGAAGCTTGCTAGGTGATGTTTAAACACTTAATCTAGCAAGTAGGGGGATGATTATGTAACATCCTAAAATAATCATCTTCTTGGTAAGACATGAACTTGAAGAATGAATGATTCCTTGGAAAAATATTAAACAAAACAAGCTAGTAATCTTGTGAATCTAAGATTCATGAGTGGTTTTTCTAAAAGAACCAAGTTTAAAATGTGATTTTTAGAAGAGCTTGATTTTTACTTAAACCTACACTATTTTTATTAGAAAGACAAGTCTGTAAACACTTATGAAACAAGAAAAATACAAAAGAAATATTTTTAGAAAAATCATCCTACAAGTTGTAAAGAATCATATTCCTTAAAAATGGAGGTTTTAAAGAAGCAATCACGTTTTTAAGGGTAACTAAACCTACTAAATAACACGGTAAGTTACTACAAGTTTTTACAAAAACTCCAAGTTCATGATGTAGTGTAATTTACTTGATTTGGCACTTGGTAAGACTTGATTGTGTTGTTGATTGTTGTGGTGATTTTAAAAGAAAATAAACACATGTTTTGAAAACATGGGAAACCTCCATTTTCAGGGGAAACTCTGTCAAAAGTTCTATAGAATTTTGACACTTAGAAAAATATATGTTTTTGAGAAACTTTTATCTAAAAACATTTACCAAGGTTTCCCTAATTTTTGTGTAAGAAATGATGATTTCTTCAAGACTAAAAATTTATATTAAGTATGTATATTTTTGAGAAAAATATACTATTTGATCACCAAAATTTTGTGCTAAGTGTATGTAGTATGTATTATACATGATAGTGTGTTAGGACTTGAAAACACACCAAATACTCCTAAGGAGTGAAAATACAAAAATACACATAGAACATACTTAGACAAATACAAGAAAATATATTTGTGAAATTATATTACTTTATAGAATAAATAACTTGGACAAGTTATGAACATGAAGTAAAGATTTAGACAAAGATACATAATTCGGGTGCAAAGTGCAAAATACAAGATACTTATATTAATTTTTGAGAAAATAATATAAGAAAGATACATAGTTAAAAATATAAAATATTTTTAACACAACAATACATACAAAAGATAGTGACTTGTGCTTGTACAATACAAGTCTAGTGACTAACGATAATAAAACACGTTAGGTCACGACGCATTATAAGCAAATCCGGTGAAGTTTACGACGCAAGGAACACAAAGTTGTGAGTTCATGCTCCCCCTTTTCTTTAACTGTTTTTGGTTTTATAACTTCGGGGGTGAAATACATGTTACAATTATTACAAGGTTTATAAATGGTATGATACAAAAACAAGAAGCACTCTTGGTGATAACTAGTACCATGTATGATGCGTTTTGAGACATGATACGAGAAATCGTGTCACGAATAGGGTACCATAAGCACCATTAATCGTGTACATACTTAGACCGCAGAACAAAAGGTTAGATCTAATGGGTTTCAGGGCAGCCCCACTCTTGGTGACAACTAGTACCGAGTAGTGTTTTTGTGTCTCCGTCGTGAATCGACAACTAGAAAAATGCCTATGGTTTAGTGACTTCCTATGTCGTGTCACATGTTAATGGCCTTGCAACCCATTAACAACTTAATGCATACATGAATACTTGATTTACACAAAATACATACCATGTTTTTCATAGAAAGTATACAAACGTTCAATACAAGAACTGCATGAATTCACACCAACATTATGTTGACGTTTTTTTTTTCCAAAACTCACATGTATTTCAGGTAACTAGAAGTGGATGTGCACGCGGCCTTACTCATGCTTGTGGATGTCGCTTATGTTTATCTTTAAATAAAGTTGTAAACTTTTAAGACAATGTTTCATGCTATCTCGCGATGTAAACGCTAAACTTATGTTTTCAAATTATGTAATGTTTGGTATTTGAAGTTATTTCTATGAGCATGTAGTATGTTTACCTTTCGTATGCAATGAGAACCTTTCATGATCACACCTCGTGTTTCCGCCGCAGAAAGAGGTGTGACATATAATCTATTATATATAACTTTTCTCAAACTTACATTACACTATTATCAACATAATAAAAATGTTTTGCTACATCACTTTTAGTCTTTTCACTACATAACAATATAAAATATAAATTTATTTCACATACTTTTTGTGATTTAAGTGTAATAAATCACTAATTTCATATTGTTTTTAATACTATATCACACTTTTACGTTTTAACCACTACAACAATAATTTCAAACATACAGAAAAGCTTGATATATGGTAATTAACGCCTTAATATAAAATTTTCAATAATCAAGGTTAATTTCATAATATCTCTAGATATTTCAAAATTATATACCTCTATTTATATATTTATTTCAACAAATATAATATTAGTGCACTAAAGAAAATTTTCTTATTTAATTTAAAAATAATAGAACAATAATTATAATCCTATATCAACCAATGGTGTACCAACTGAGAGGTTTATAAAAAAAATTCAAACTAACCATTTCAATTATTTATCCTAAAACTCATGAATTTATACGCAACTTTCAATTTTATTAATATATAACTTAAAATGTTAAAGGAAAATGGTTTATTGCTTTAAGTTCAATTAATATTAAATGATATTTTAAATGAATTAAATCCATAATAAGTAACTTAATACAATACATTGATGGGGAATACATGAATGAAACGTCACAACCCACCAAAGTCTTGTTCCGAAAGTTAGGATTTTTATTTTTTAACTTTGTCGTAAACCATCCCAGATGCTCTAAATGAATTCGACAGGAATAAAAAAAAGACATAGTCGAATATATTGGAAATAGTAACATATGATCCATAAAGGTTTATAAGAATAGTTTATTTACCTGGTTTGGTAAAGAGACCCATAACTTCTCGTGAGGCCCTCGCCATCAGTGGTTCATTAACGATGACGTTTTATATGGATCCTGTCGAACGAAGGTGAAACCAAGGGCTACAACGCCATAGATGACACGTTGCGTCGTGCTGATAACGTGTTGTAAAACAACTAAACCTAATAGCAATATAAGGAGAAGAATAAAAGAATGAGGGAATTTAAAATCTTATTGATATATCATACAAATACAATAGCTAGTATTTACAGGGCTTGACATTAATACAAATACATTAAAGGGGTAGGAGTTAAGCATGTGGAAAGTCACAATATTATAACTCATTCATAACAATTACCTATTTTACCTAATATATAACAATCACCAAATGTATACAACAATCACACATCACTCTTTAAGGAAAAGTGATATATATATTTTTTATCTTATTACTAAAAATGAATATATGTAGCAGTATCATTTTGTTAGGTTGTTATTGGTTCGGTTCGTTACGGTATGAGCATGGTACCTTCACTCCTTGATATTTACAATACCAAAAAAATTATTGCAAATCAACTTCATAGTCAACGAATTTCATACTGACTCATTGAGAAAAACCATAAAAACGAACATTGTACATGTACCAATGTTGACCCCCGTGCTAACTACTAAGGAGTAAGCAAATGATGACCAAAACCGAGAAAATTCAAAAAACAAAAACGTAAATTTAAACCATCACGTAATCTATAAAACATAGGCAAAAGAAAAGGTAAACTTATACTGCAAACTTATGTAAAGCATAGATAAACTCACTACAAGACAAAAAAATGAAAGACAACAAAAACTCACTACAAAACAAGAACCATAAAAAGACACCCCCACCCAAAAAAAAGAAAGAAAGAAAAAAAGAAGCCACCATTTATAAGAGACTTTATCATTTGTTATTCTATAGAATAGAATGTTAGAAAAATATATTGGCATTCCTCTAGTAATAGCTAAACTTAAGTGTTGATATCGTTATTGTCAGAACTTTTATCGATATTCATTTTTATAGTTTTCGATTGATGTAAACATGAGTTTAGTTTTTTTGGTTACTTATGTAAACAAAATCGAGTACCAGTTCGTAAAGAATCGAGTTGTGTTCGAAAAATGTATCTTTAATCATCATGTCGCCATCTCCGCCGCATTGCGTGGCAAATATCACTAGTTTCATATATTAACATACGAACTTTTTTGGTCAAAAATTACCTAAGCAATTAAGTGATCAAATTAGTTTTGTGAGGTAGTGTGCTAGTAATACTTCGTGAAAAATATGTTGGTTTGTTAGTTTGCAAAAACAGTTTCAGGATATAGTCCGAGGATATCAGACTATATCAATAATCAAACAATGAGCAAAAATGTAAAGGTTGACACGTGATGTACGAGGAAAGCCCTTGATCAATCTAGATCTCCGGCATAAAACCTCGGGAGCTGACAATCGTCGGCTGCATTGTTCTTCTTATTGTTTCAATAACAGGATACAGTGCAGGATATGATACGGATCAACTAAGTGTTACAATGCGATTCGAGCACAAATGTGAGTGTTTGTGAGTGGTTACAGGTGGTAGAGAGCAAGAGTGTACGAGAGATTGTGTGTGTAAGTTGTGTGTTCCTATGATCCGTGCATTCCTTTATATAGTAAAAGGAAATAACTAACTATGCTAAAAATACGGGATATTATGCTAAAAATCCGGGATACTGAGATTATTTCCTTTCCGAACGTTGCAAGGCTGTTTCAACACGTTTTTCACGCGCATACTAACTATAACTCCGGGATTTAAGCTTCCATAACCGTTATAACATTAATATCTTTGACCAGCATCAATAATTCCCATAAAACACGCCATTCTTCAATGCTGACCGTTACAAGAGCTATTTTTCCGCCATCAACGTCTTTATCCTAACCAACTTGAGCGGATCTTCAGGATGACTTGGTCCTTATGAACGTTAGTCCCTTGTAGCCAACGTTTACAAGCAAATTGTTAGTAATAGTCAGGATACTGCCTCAGGACGTTACCAATATCCTGGTCTGGTATCCTGATCCAGTATCCTGATCATATACAACTAATAAAAAATGAAGATACAAAGTTAGGATATGGGCTAAGAATTTCACCCATAACAATTGTCCCCAAAAATATAACTGTTGGATATCCTGATTCCGATGGATATATTTTTTAGTCATTCCAACATGTCTGGTAAGGATATTTGTTTTCTTCGATCATGAGAAGCTTAACAGCTATCCCAAGTCTGTCCTGGTGAGAAAGGAGCCATCTATTGTTGCTGCCGAAGGTTTCTCTTATGATGACCTTGGATTCATGGAATCTATCGAGCCCATGACCTCCTTCCCTAATAAGGTAAATATCCAGATCCTGTATCCCGTACACATATACTGAACCTGTATTTTGGTTAGTTTGTCTTTAATGATACATGTATTTTGTAGGGTCTAAATCATCTAGTCGTCCTGCACTTGGAACAATTTTAATTTCCTGCAAGTAGAATATTTTGACAGTTAAAGGTGGAGGGATCCTGTGTTTCCAGGATGAAGCCTTCAACTGTTTATGTAAATATACTTTAAAAACTTAATTGTGTTCTTGGTGGATGGGTCTCTTTTTGAGACGAAACCAAGAATACAATCTTTTGGACTAATAATAATAAACTGACCCTTTAGTCTTATTTATTATGTTTTTATTTTGAAAGGTATGTTTTGGATATCCTGATCAAATATCCTGGTCAGGATACTGATGAAATGTCTTCTAAATGTTAGACAAAACTTGGTTGAATATGACTTTTTAGAAAACTTAGATCATATAGATAAGGTTTTCGAGATTCGAAGAATAATAAATCATACCAGAAACACTTAGGCAATAATTTCCAACCTTAACCTTTGAATCCTTTGCAATGTCCCCGACATGGATGTCCCCTGTCTGTGCAGGATATTGCATCAGTGCATGACATACTTGAGTATTTCTTCACTTAGTGATTAAACTTCGTAGCTTCTTATCCACAAAAGAACGTGTGTAATCACAGCTTGTCATATCTTTGCAATCTTGTTAAAAACTTTAGTTTTACTGGGGATAAACCCTTAATGTACTGGGGATATACCCTTAATATCCTGGGGAAAATCCCAAAATTCGTGCGCTACAGGCGGGAGTGTATAAACTCCAAGACTTAGAAAGGTGAAAACCTTTAAACCTTAGAGAGTATGAAAATACCCTTTCGCGTAAGAGGGTGATCAATCCTCATATACCTTAAGGATCCAGGGTATAGCCAACAGTAACGAAATTGTCAGCCACTTTTACATGAACTGGTCGCGCCACCTTGAACTATCCCTGGATAACTTGCACTCCAGGCGGGGTGTTTAAACCCAATTCGTGAGAAAGGTGAATACCTTTAAACCTGTGAAGGGATCAGGATCCCTTAAGCGTGAGAGAGGGGGCCAATCCTCTAATCTTTCAAAGTATCCTGAGTGTGTATCCTGGAGCTATATCCCAAAGCATATTCTGCAAAACAACCTTAAACCAAGCTAACACCCCTCCGATGCTTAAGTTAGTATTGGGTTCAAATAAAATAAATTACATTTAAAAGAGACATAATTCATACCATCTTGAGTTAGAAATTAAATTCTAAACTCACTTGAAATAGGCTTTGAGATGTATAGCATTCCAGGATCTTGGAAGTATATCCCCCTCCATATTCTTAAGCTGGTATGCTCCTTTTCCGGATTCCGATTCAATCTCATAGGGTCCTTCCCACTTTGGAGCCAACTTTTCATCAGCAGGATTCGTAGTATTATGAAAAGCTTTCCTTAACACCCAATCTCCGACTTGGAACCTTCTAGTCCTTATATTCTTGTTATATGCTCCGGATATCCTTTGTTGATATGTCGCCATCCTTAGCTTTGCTGCATCTCTTGTCTCATCAATAGTATCCAGTTCTTGACATAAGATTTCAGGATTTGATTCAGGATCCCATAGGCTTGATCTAGCTGTCGGTATCACCATTTCTGTCGGGATCACTGCTTCTGCCCCAAATACCAAAGAAAATGGGGTTTGGCCAGTAGCATTCTTCACAGTTGTTCTATCAGCCCATAGGACAAATGATAGTTCCTCTGCCCATTTTCCTTTTTTGGCACCTAACCTCTTCTTTAAATTGTTGACGATTATCTTGTTCGAGGATTCTGCTTGTCCATTTGCTTGAGGATGCACTGGTGTTGACGTAATCATCTTAATTCCCCAACTCTTGCAAAAGTCAGTAGTTCTTTTGCTGATGAATTGAGAGCCATTATCACAAACTATCTCAGCTGGTACCCCAAATCTGGTCAGGATATTCCTCTTTATGAAGGATACCACTTCTTGATCCCTGACTTGAACAAAGGCCTCGGCTTCGACCCACTTGGAGAAATAATCTGTCATTGCCAGCATAAAAACCTTTCCTCCTAGAGCCTTTGGAAGTTTTGCCACTATGTCCATTCCCCATTTCATAAATGGCCAATGGGATACGATAGGATATAATGGTTCTGCAGGCTGGTGCAGGATGTTGTTGTGTCTTTGACATGCATCGCATTTCTGAGCATACTCCGCGGCATCCTTTCTCATGGTCGGCCAGTAATATCCTGTTCTCAACACCTTCGAGAACAGAGATCTGCCCCCAGTATGGTTGCCACAGTCTCCTTCGTGTATATCCTGAAGTACCTCCATGGTTTCAGGATCTTCCAAGCACCTTAGGTACGAACCTGCAAGGGATTTCTTATACAAAATATTATTTATAATAGTAAAACGAGATACCTTCATCCTAAAAGCCTTAGGATTTGCATCCTTTGGGATATCTCCTTCTTGAAGATACTTCACAATTGGAGTCATCCAGGATTCAGGATCCTTCTCAGGATATCCATCACCAGGATCCTGGATACATGCTACTTCTTTATCCTGAGATTTGAAATGTTCCATTGCGGGATACAAGATGTGTACTATTGGTATCTGAGTTCCCTCCGGTATCCTGACAGTAGATCCTAAGTTTGCTAGAGCGTCAGCTTCAGCATTCTTTTCTCTTGGTACCTGTTCAAGTGTAAAAATTTCGAAATATCCTGCTAATTTTTTAACAATTTCAAGATATTCAGCTAACTTTCTACCTTTTACGGCATAAGATCCATTGAAATGGTTAGTAATCAACAGGGAATCAACATATACTTGTAAACATCTAATATTCATGTTTTTAGCCAGTTCTAATCCTGCTATCAGAGCTTCATACTCAGCTTCATTATTAGTGGCAGGAAATTCACATCTAATAGCCTGGGGTAATATGTCCCCCTGTGGCGATTTTAGTAGTATTCCTAATCCTACACCTCTTATGTTGGATGCACCATCAGTATGTAATATCCAAAATTCTGAACTTTCACTTAGTTGTTGTACTTCTAGGTCTACTTCATTTTGAATATCACTACTGAACAAAGTCAGCTAGAGCCTGAGATTTTTTGGCAATTCTAGGTTCATATACTAGATCATAGGCACTTAATTTTACAGACCACTTAGCCATTCTACCCGACATCTCAGGTTTCCTAAGCACATTTTTAACAGGATAATTAGTTTTAACATGAATCCTATGTGTCTCAAAATAATGTCTAAGCTTCGTCGATGCCATAACTAGAGCCAATATTAATTTTTCTAAATGAGAATATCTAGTTTCAACATCTAATAAACTTTTACTAACATAATAGACAGGATACTGCTGACCTTCATGATCCTTTACAAGGACAGCACTTACTGCATTCCCCGACACTGCGAGATATAGGGATAATGGTTCACCATCCTCAGGCTTCATTAATAGAGGTGCGGTTGAAAGATATTGCTTTAATTCCTGTAGGGCTGCTTCATGCTTTTCTCCCCACTCGAACCTCTTATTCTTCTTCATTATATCGTAGAATTCCTTGCATTTTTCGAGGATCTTGATATGAATCTGTTTAATGCTGCCACTCGCCCTGTTAATCTTTGAACATCTTTCATATTTGAAGGTGACTTGATATCCAAGATAGCTTTAATCTGCTCCGGGCTTGCTTCTATCCCCCTTTTAGTCACCATGTATCCTAAAAACTTTCCTGTCCCCACTCCAAAATGGCACTTGGCAGGATTTAGTTTCATATTATACTAGTCCAGGATATCAAATGCTCCTTTAATATCCTGGAGATGATCCTCAGCCTTCTTGGATTTGACTACCATATCGTCAATGTACACCTCCATGGTGTCCCCCAGTTTGTCTTTAAACATCATGTTCACCAATCTCTGGTACGTTGCACCTGCATTTTTTAAACCGAAAGGCATAGCAGTATAACAGTAAATACCTGTTGGTGTCATGAAAGCAGTATCCTCCTGGTCTGAAGGTTCCATTTGGATCTGCTGGAATCCTGAGGATGCATCCATGAAGGTTAACATCTCATGACCGGCAGTGGCATCCACCATCGAGTCTATATGAGGCAGAGGGAATGGGTCTTTAGGACAAGATTTGTTCAAGTCTGTGTAATCTACACAGACTCTCCATTTCCCATTCTTCTTTTGAACTACGACCACATTTGCTAACCACTTGGGGCATTTGACTTCCCTAATCATCTTGGATTTCAATAACCTTTCAACCTCCTCCTGTATGATTGCATTTCTTTCAGGAGCAAACGTCCTTCTCTTTTGTTGAACGGGCTTGAAAGACCTGTCAATCCCAAGTTTATGAGTTATAATATCTTTGGATATTCCTGTCATGTCTTCGTGTTTCCATGCAAACGTGGATATCCTTCATTTCAAAAAGTTAGTAAGCAGATCCTCAATATCCTGAGGGATACTGGTTCCTACGAGCACCAAGATATCTGGATTATCCTGGTCCAGGATAACTTTCTTAACATCCTGCTCCGAAGCCTCCGCGATATCCTGGGCTCGTATCTTTAATTGCTATCCTGCATTGGGCTTGGTTGAGGATTTCATCGAGGATGAGTAACACTCCTTAGCTTCTTGTTGATCACTTTCCACCTTGACAACCCCCCAAGGGGTAGGTGTTTTGGTAAAAAATCAAGCTAAGACAATGTAACCAAACTTTCTGTTGTGAGGTATGATGCTTGAATTGATGAACAACAATAAGGATCACTCAGAAATGAAATGAACAAGTGACACAAAGATTTATACGAGGAAAAAGCCCTTGATCAATGAATGATCTCCGGCATAAAAAACCTCGGGTGATGGAAACTACCGATCACCAACTCAAATTAAACAATGAATGTATTACAACTTTGGATGATAGCGAGCTAAGTACAAGGATCACTATAGTGTATTGTGTAAAAGTGTGTGTAATCGCCAAGTGAATTGCAGAGAGCTGGTGAGAGCAGTTGTACGAGTGTGTGTGTGTAGCCAAAAATAGCCAAGTGTTTTCTAATTAGCTCGCTACCCCTTTTAAAAATGGAAAATATCTACACTAACTAACATTCCGCAAATGGTGCAAGTCCTCCACGACTCCATAACGTCCACTTTCAGCTAAGCACGTGTGGAATAAACATGGAATATGCCCCAGGAATGTTGCCAAGACCAAGTCCAAGCTGATACTCCTGCAAAACAATACCATATTCAAAGTAGACAATCGTTAGTATAAGGATCCTTAAGATGATCCATGATCCTGATCCTGAAGCACTTCTGAGGATCACTAACTGAAACAGAAGTGAGGATCACCAAACCCAACAGTAATTAAAGATCACCAAACCTGACGTCACTGAAGTGACTATCCTGCAAAATCATCATTATAAATAGGAGTTAGAGATAGGGATCAATCCGCATTTAAATTCAAGAGAAACTCCCTTTAAATTCATATCCGAAGATCAATCAGGTACTTCTCTTTCTCTTCTTCCTTTACGTTTTCTTTCTCTGCTCCTTCTTTCTTCACCTTCCTCGAAATCAAGATGATGTTAAGATCCTCTCCTGCTAAGGATCATAAGAAGGACAGTCCTCTTAAGAGCCAGGGGATCATCAAAGATTTGGTGAATGAAAGATGCTGCTTCACTGATCCACAAATAGACAGAATCCGGCATTGCTTTCCGGCGAACACCTATTTCAAACCATTTGACCCCACCGTCCTGAGTGATTACATTTCTAAAACTTGGGTAGCTTTCCCGGTCACTCCTTTCTCAATAGGATACTCGTATCCTTTCCCTGAATTCACCCAGTCTTTCTTCTCCCTCACTGGCATCTCCTATATTCAAGCTATGCCAATGATCTGGAGGGTCTTATATACCCTTGAGAGGATCATTGAGCAAGAAGGAATCGATCTAGGAATGTCGGAATTGGCAGAGATGTATGACCTCACAACATTTGGATCCCACCGATATCTATTCAAGCGTAAACCCGGTGAAGAACATCCCATCTTCAAAGCCACTAAGAATGATACAAACTGGAAACGGTGATTCTTCTTTGTCAGAAGGGATTCTATCCCAGATGGAAAGGATCTGCCAAGGAAGTGGACCACCCATGGTAGGATAAAGGATCCTGAGAAGGATCACCAGATAACCTTGTTATTGTATAAGGATCACTAACACCCTTTTGTTTCTGTTGTACAGTTGTCTCTGTTTCGCACCTTATACCATCACCTGCCACCGAGGAAAGGCTTGCTGCTTTCAGAAGACTTGATCCTGCAACAAGGTCATTCAAAACAAACACCCAGGACTTACAAGAAGTATCCTCAGGTTCTGTCACTATGTCAAGTAAGTATCCTGTTTTTTTTTGTATAGTTAAAGATTTAAGTAAATAGTTAAATAGAAATAGGATAAGGATACTTATCTGTTTTGAATGTGCAGGTGCTGGTAAATCCTCCAAGTCTGCCTCCAAGTTCAGTGTCACTGATCTTGACAACGTCAGATCCTCAAAGAAGAAGTCTGCTGCTAGCCCCTCCGTCGTAATCACCAAGGCTACCACTTCAAAGGGAAGAGGTGGCAAGAAAAGAAAGAGCTCTGAAGCTGACAACCTTCAAGGCTTACCTCTGATCCGTCATCAATTCCTCGAGTACTTTAATGATGTAAGGATCACTGACTTAGCTTAGTTATCCTATCCACTTGAGGATCACCTGACTCTAATCTTTGCATTGTCTTCTTTGTAGAAATTTGCTGAGATTGAAGACTACGTTGGGAACGTTGAAGAGCTGGACAAGAAGTATGCAGACCTTCAACAAGTTGCGATGCTCAAGGATCTCAAAATTGCTGACCTCCAAAAAGACCTTCATGATGCCAAAACTGAGACGGCCAAGGTTCTGATCAATGCTGACTACAAGAAGCACGAGATCACACAGGATGCTAAAGTCTCCGCTGCCATTGCCATGTACAAGACCAAGATACAGATGGCTCAAGAAGCTCAGGATCCTGCCTTTGATAGGAGCAGCTGGGACATGGAGGGCTGGAAGGCTAGGCTGACTGAGTTGGAGGATGATGAAGTGGAGGCTGACAAGGTTCTGGCAATCGAAGCTGGTGGCAGTGGCAAGGATCAGGCGAAGGATACTGGAGCTGGAGGGGATGATGAGGCAGCGAAGGTGTAGGCTGCATGAATGGGCGATGAAGGACACTTCTAGACATAGCCGGAGCCCATTTTTTTTTTAAATTTGGTAGTGGTTTTTTGGTTGTGATGTTTTAAACAATGATGGTCTGTACTTTGAACAATAGCTTTAGGTTTAAGGATCAAGGATCCTTTGGACAATAGGTAGTGATGCGTGTCAGTGTGTATATATTTTTGATATATATTTAAGCCTTTTTTACACTTTTAGCCAAGTTTTAAATTTATAAAACACGATATTCACTAACACTAAACACACATATGGGCAAGTGCACCCATCGTGGACGTAGTATAGTGTTGGTAAGATACCGAGGTCGTCCAAGGACACAAGAGCTTTTAATACCGGTTTATCCTCAACGTCTAATCAAATCAAAAAGGTTAGAAAATTGTTTTAAACTAAGAAAAATAAAAACTAACTAAATGCTGAAAATAAAATAAAATAAAAACAGATAGACAAGATGAATCACTTGGATCCGACACGTGTATTAGTATAACCTTTGATTATTTTCGCACTTTTGCACTTGTTTAAGAGATTATCTTAGTTATTGTAGTAGGCCCCTCTTTTGAAGGCGACGTTACCCTCAACCCAGTAGTTTGAGTCAGCAAGGATACAATCCTAAAGGGTCGGGTTATTGAAAGATAATGAATTAAGTTATTAATGCAAATTGTGGTAGGCCCCGCTTCTGGCGATGACGTTACCCTCGGCTAAGTAGTCTGAGTCAGCAGGGATACAGTCCTAAATAGCCGGGTTATAGTATTAATAGTAGTTAACTTATGAGGGGGTCAAAGAGTTTGGATCCCCGCCATCCAATACCTATGGGCATTGAAGGAGATCCTACTAAATTTGACCCAGGTCCTAAGCAGGACCTCTAAACGCTGAACAAGGGCAAGACCCTTACCAAACCGTTCCCTTAACCCCCGACCAGGTAGCCAACATACCTCCATATAGACCGTGGAGATATGAATGGTGAAAATCTTTTATTTTATATAGACAGTAAAATAATGCCAAGACACCACGGACAAACGATAAGGAAAGATCACCTTCAACATAAGTAACTAGTTATTAAAGTCATTAATACAAAACCAAATAAAAAGTGCAAAAGATTAAAAATAAAAAGTATTATACTAAACACTTGTCTTCACCAAGTGATGTAAGAGACTTAGGCAAACATGGCCTTGATTGTCAAGAACTCTTACGATCAATCTTGGATCCCGAGACGACTCACACACTCTACGATGGACAATGGATGATGGTGGTGGATGATGGTGTTATGGTGGTGGTGGGTGGTGGATGGAGTGTGAGAGAGGTGGTGTGCCAAGGGATGAGAGAGAATGAAGCCAAGCTCCTCTATTTATAGGCTGAACAGAAGGCTGGACACGGCCCCGTGTCCGCTGGACACGGCCCCGTGCCCGCCTGACACTCTCTCTCTTCATTAATTGTAATTGCGAATTACAATTAATGCGCCTGCTGTACTTTCACCACGCCCCCGTGCTCGCTGGACACGGCCCCGTGGTGGGCAATGGAAGCTTCTACTGGTTTGTCTTTTCTGCTGCTTCCTGGGCACGCCCCCGTGTTCGCTGGACACGGGGCGTGTTCAGACTCTGTTTCTTCCTTTTTGCTTTGGGAGGTGCCGTTGAGGGTCCGGGCAGTCTACTTTTGTTCCTTTTCTTGTATTTATGGTAGAATTAGTGGTCTTTTTGCTTCTTTTGTGATTTTCAGCTCATTTCATCCTGAAAATACAAAAGGAAGACAAAAACACTCTTTTTCCAACATTAGTACTTAAAAAGGGTTAGTTTTATGCCTTAATTGATGTGTTTTATATGTTGCATTTTACACACATCAAATACCCCCACACTTGAACTTTTGCTTGTCCTCAAGCAAAAGTCTTTAAATGTGGCTTACACTCCCAAATGGAATAGGTAGAAGAGAAGTTTTTAGCTTGTCCTAGAGTGTCGGGAATCCAAGGTTTTTATAGGCTTTATTTTTATTTATTTACAATCCTATTCGTTATGATTTATATTGAACTTTTCATAAGATAAATTTCTTATTTGGGCATAGCATGCCTTATTAAAATTCCATTTATATACAAGTTCACATACCTCACGGGAGATCACTCAACACTCGGCCGAAGGTGTATATTTTAGTGAATCACTCGAGAGCGGCACGGAACTTACGTCTTTCCATAGGCTTGCCAAGCAATCAATCCTCCTCCTTTTTAACTTTTTACCTTTGTAAATATCAAGAGGACTTTTTGGGTGAAGGCTTGGGTTTAAAGGTGGGTGGTTGGTTAGTGGTAAAAAAAAAGGGCGAAAATCGTAGCAAGTGTCGGTTTTCGTAAAATACCTTGTTTTTAGTGACCTATTATTTTTGAAGTATTTCTCCAAACAAGCTCTTGTAGCTTTTGTTTGTTTTTGACTTCATCATATATATATATATATATATATATATATATATATATATATATATATATATATATATATATTTTATGTCACATGAAAGGGCAAGTTGACGAAAAACCGAGCTTGTTACTAAAATAAAGGGTGAAAAAAAAATGAAAAAGGCTTTTTGGTGGGTAAAAATGGTTTTTGGGGTAATGAAATGAAAGGTTTAGGCTCAAAGGGGTTTTCTAGGGGGATTTTGGGTAGGTAAAAAAAATGAAAAATAATGGTTTTGAAAGAAAAATGGTTAGTCCTAATGCCTCCATCATTTACTTACTTGGGTTTAAGTTGGTAAGGACCGGGAATGTATCGTCGTGGCAAGTTCTAGATTTGTAAGGACCGAGCGGCTATTCACACAAGAAACGAAAAATGAGCATTTAATCTAAATATGTGTATTTTTATGCTCAATAAAGGCTCAAAACTCACTTTTGTGTGAATGGGTTTTTAATGTGACCAAGCATATATAATCGAATTTTAAACTAGACTTGTTATGCCGTTTCATAATTTTCTTATGTTGGTTCCTTTTTTATCACGACGCTATCGGTTGTAAACTTGTAAAAATATAACCTTTTTAGAACTTGTTATTCCCAACTTAAACCAAGACAAGTAAAAAAAAATGAAAAAGTTTTTGAAAAAATTTGGGGTGTTTAGCGGTTCCAATAGAGTTTTGTGTAAGGCTTGTGTTTAGGATTTTGCAAAATTTCAAGGTTTTAGCATCCCCCCCACACTTAAATTACACATTGTCCTCAATGTGTCCAAAAATAATATTTTTGGTTGATTAGAATGTATAAAAGTGTGTTAAAAAGCAAAGATTTATGTTACTGGCATTCTGGACACGGCCCCGTGTTTAGTGGACACGGCCCTGTGGTGAACTGCCAGTAACGAAAACTTACAGAAGGTGGACACGGGGGGTGTTCGGTGAACACGGCCACGTGTCGGGCAAAAAAAATTGCAGGTCAGTAGCCAAACAGCAAATCTGGGAGATGGACACGGGGGCGTGTCGGCTGGACACGTCCCCGTGTGGACAGTCTGTTAGCCCAAAAATTAGGTTTTTTCTCCCGGTTTCTCCATCCTGGGGCTGCAAGTGCTAATGTTTTAGCACTCTAACCCTTGCATTGCACCTGTTTAATCACTTAGTACCAACCAACCAAGCACAAACCATCCTAAATTACCATTGTTAAACATTATCCAAACATAAACAAAATAAAGATAAAAAGTAGTTCGGGAAAGTAAATTGTTCGACAAATGGCACGCAGGCCATGAATTGTTTGATAGATAAGAAGGGCATTCAAACCTGTGGGCTCATCACCAGCCAGCCCCATGTTCCTCCCAGCCTCCTACTCCATGTCTTCATCACTACCATCACCTCCACCCCCTTGCCTTGCCATGTACTCCCGGATGCTACCGATATCATCTTGTATATCGTTGACACTGCGCTCGATAGCTCCAACCCGGTGGTATGTGTTGTTGGCGAGGTTGTAGGTGTTCCTGGTGCACATAAGGTTTTCCTGCAAAAGATCATGTAAACTTTGAAAATTAGGAAAACCGCCTCCTTGAGAGGAGGATTGACCCGGATCGCCTTGGGGTGGGTATTGAAAATGTGGAGGTGGTGCATGAAGAACTAGAGCCTCCTGCGGGTTCCATGCGTAGCCTTGCGTCCTCTGAAAGCTCACCGTCCCGTCCTCCGCTTCATAAAGCAAGTTCATGGCTCGGCAAATATGATAATCGACCCGTCCCGACCATGGACTCCTTTCGAAGGATCTTGGGATATTCGTGAAGTGCTTGAAAAGACGGTACACCCATCCCCCGAAGAAGATTGGTGTAGGAGCAGAGGCAAGGCGGTTCAAGTGCATGTTTCGCAGTAGGAAGTAAGGAACATCGAGAGGCTTCTGGTTGTGGATGCAGTGAAGGACAACCAAATCTTTCAACCCAACAACGCCACTACTGTCATGGCGTTGGTTCAGCGAGTACGTGAGGAGCCTGTGGATGTAGCGGTATAACGGGTCCCTCAGTTTGGTGCTCTTTGTGCTGCTCGGGTTGTAGATTCCTTCACCTATTTGAGCCCATGCGGCTTGGCGTTCGGTTGCATCCAAGTCTCGTAACCCCCCTGTATTCTCTTCATTTCCCGCTTCTTCATCATTGTATAGCCCAATGATGGCTCCAAACTGCGCCATGGAGGTTCTATAGGTGGTCCCTCCACATCGAAATTCAACCGCCTCATGATCAAACGGTTCGCATCTCGAGTTGAAGATGAAGGTGCTATAGAACTCCATCGTGCATTGATGGACCGACCGAAGTCGGGCAGTCAATGCGACGTGCAGTGGACCCCTCACAATGTTGTTGAAGCGGTCAAGTTGGTTCACCATGGTTAGCAAATCAGTACACGCCCGCCTTGGGTACTCTTCCGGTCGTGTTTGTAGAACCTCGTACCGTGCCCTAGCATCCAGTTCATTTGCGCCAAACCTTGTGAATTTCGACATCTGAAAAGAATACATAAAAAGTTAGTACGAAACCAGGAAAATTAAAGCGAAACCGCAAACAGTGGGCTGGACACGGCCCCGTGTTCAGCGGACACGGCCCCGTGTCCAGGCGTCTGTAACCCAAAAATTCCATTTTTCGTCCCGGTTTCGAAAACCTGAAAATTTTTAGCCCAATAGTAGCGGTTTCCCCCGAAAATGAAACCCTAAGTGTCATTTTTCCCATAACAAACCGTTTACCCTTTCAATTTCGTGTTTTTCGGTTCAAGAACAAGGGTTTGGGGTTTTATTTGGAAATCGGACAAATCTATCAACAATACTTGCCTAGATACTTTCTACTACACTAATCTAAACTACTACTAACAAATTTCATCAAAAATTTTGAGTTCGATCCGGATGAACATGAAGAACCCTAGATTTTTCCCAATTTTTGATGTTTTAACTACATGCAAGTAACTAATCTAACTACTAGTGAAGATAGAATCATACCTTGACGTTGTTAGATTCGGTGGTGACGTAGAAAAACTGCAGAAAATCGCCTCGAACCAGAGAGTTTTGGGCTAAACGGGGCGTGTGGAATGGTGTAACTGATAAGAAAAGAGGGTTTTATCCCGACAGTCGCCTCGACACGGCCCCGTGTCCAGCGGACACGGCCCCGTGCCGGGCGAAGTTTTTGAATTTTTTTTTTTTTTTTTTTGTGCTCGTGTGCATGCCCCTTATTTCCGAAAAATGATTTACCGGTTTTTAAACGTACACTTACCTGTAACATGTCGGGTACGAATTTATTCGTTAACCGTTTGAAGTGAGATCTCCTCTTCCTCATCCTCAATGGATCCTCGGTAGAGTTTCAGCCGTTGGCCATTGACTTTAAATGGTGTCCCATTTCGAGTTTTAATTTCTACTGCACCGTGTGGAAAAACATGGGTGACGGAAAAATGACCACCTAGATTTTAACTTACCAGGAAATAATCGAAGTCGTGAATTAAACAATAGAACTTGGTCTCCAACCCGAAATTCATTAGATTTAATATATTTATCATGCAAATTCTTCATTCTTTCCTTATAAATTTCGGAGTTAGAATATGCATAATTCCTAAGTTCGTCTAATTCGTTTATTTGACAAAATCGATTTTTACCGGCATTTTCCAAATCTAAGTTTACGTTTTTTATTGCCCAGTAGGCTTTGTGAGCTATTTCTACTGGCAAGTGACAACTTTTTCCATAGACGAGTTTATATGGGGTTGTGCCTATAGTGGTTTTATAAGCAGTTCGAAAAGCCCATAAAGCGTCGTCTAATTTGTCGGCCCACTCTTTTTTATTTATTCCTACGGTTTTTTCAAGTATTCGTTTTAAACCTCGATTAGTCACTTCGGCTTGCCCATTTGTTTGAGGATGATATGCTGTTGAGACCCGGTGATAGACCCCATACCTTGTTAATATTTTTTCGAGTTGATGATTGCAAAAATGGGTACCTCTATCACTTATCAAAGCCTTTGGTGTCCCGAAACGAGAGAACAGCTTTTTCAGAAATTTTACCACCACTCTTCCATCATTTGTTGGAAGAGCCTCGGCCTCTGCCCATTTAGACAAGTAATCTACTGCCACAAGTATATATTTGTTTCCCCTTGAAGGTGGGAAAGGTCCCATGAAATCGAGTCCCCACACATCAAAGATTTCACAGACGAGAATGCCATTTTGAGGCATTTCGTTTTTGGAAGAAATATTACCTGATCTTTGGCATGCATCACATGTCTTTACAAGGTTTTGTGCATCCTTGTAAATGGTCGGCCAGTAAAATCCTGAATCAAATACCTTTCGTGCGGTACTTGCGGCACCATGATGTCCTCCATATGGACCTTCATGACAATGATGGAGAATTCTTCGTGCTTCATTACCATAGACGCACCTTCGGATGAGCTGGTCAGCACACATTTTGAAAAGATAGGGGTCTTCCCAAAAGTAATGCTTTACATCAGCAAAGAATTTCTTTCTTTGATGATGTGGCCATCCTTTGGGTACTACACCGCTAGCTAAGAAATTAGCGTAGTCGGCATACCATGGTTCTTGTCTACTCTCTATCATTTCCAAGGATTCCGTGGGAAATTTTTCGTTGATTTGCTCGTCCCTGGTTGTCTCCAAAGCTGGGTCTTCTAAGCGTGAGAGATGATCTGCAGCAGTGTTTTCTGCCCCTCTTTTGTCCTTGATTTCAATGTCGAATTCTTGGAGGAGTAGAATCCATCTTATCAAACGGGGTTTTGCGTCTTGCTTCTTGAAGAGGTACCTGATGGCTGCATGGTCTGTATAAACTATTGTTTTAGAAAGAACAAGGTAAGAACGAAATTTATCAAAAGCAAATACCACCGCTAGTAATTCTTTTTCCGTAGTTGTATAATTTTCTTGTGCATCATTAAGAGTTTTACTAGCATAATAGATTGGGTGGAAATGTTTTTCTTTTCTTTGTCCCAAGACTGCTCCAACAGCGAAGTCACTTGCATCGCACATGATTTCGAAAGGAAATTTCCAATCTGGCGCTATCATGATAGGTGCATTGACTAGCATTTCCTTGAGGGTTAGAAATGCTTGATTGCATTCCTTGTCAAAGATGAAGGGTGCATCTTTTTCAAGTAATTTTGTTAGAGGCCTTGAAATTTTTGAAAAGTCTTTGATAAACCTTCTATAAAATCCGGCATGTCCTAGGAAACTTCTGATTGCTCGCACGGAGGATGGAGGAGGTAATCGAGAAATAGTCTCTATTTTTGCTCGATCAACTTCCATCCCTTCGCTTGAGATTTTGTGACCGAGTACTATTCCCTCTGTTACCATGAAATGGCATTTTTCCCAGTTAAGGGCGAGGTTAGTTTCCTCACATCGGGATAGCATTCGTTCAAGATTATCGAGGCATTGGTCATATGAGTCTCCAAAGATGGAAAAGTCATCCATGAAGACTTCCATTGTCTTTTCGATCATATCATGGAAAATGGCGACCATACAACGTTGGAATGTTGCAGGCGCATTACATAGACCGAATGGCATGCGTCGATATGCAAAAGTTCCGTAGGGACATGTGAAAGTTGTTTTCTCTTGGTCTTCCGGTGCTATCGGTATTTGAAAGTAACCTGAAAAACCATCTAAGAAACAATAAAATTTATGACCGGATAATCTTTCTAACATTTGATCAATGAAGGGTAAAGGAAAGTGGTCTTTCCTAGTTGCTTCATTTAATCTCCTATAATCTATACAGACTCTTCATCCTGTGACGGTTCTTGTTGGTATTAATTCATTTTTCTCGTTAGTTATTACCGTCATACCTCCTTTCTTTGGGACTACTTGGACTGGACTTACCCACGGGCTATCGGAGATAGGGTAGATTAGTCCGGCGTCGAGTAGTTTGATGACTTCATTCTTAACCACTTCTTGAACATTGGGGTTCACTCTTCGTTGTGGTTGAATTACCGTCTTGTAGTCATCATTCATTAAAATTTTGTGCGTGCACATGGAAGGGCTTATTCCTCTAATATCTACAAGCTTCCAAGCGATCGCATTTTTGTGTTTTTTAAGTAAGCTAACTAATTTCTCCTTTTCTATATTACCTAATTTAGATGAAATAATTACGGGTAAACTACCATCTTTGCCTAGAAAAGCATATTCCAAACCTTTAGGAAGTTCCTTGAGCTCAATGGTTGGGTCTTTAGGAGACACCTTATTTTGCGGCTCATCTAGATCAAGAACCTTAAAAGTTTGTTCTATGGCTATCTCTTCCTCGACAAAGTGGTCCTCTTCGTTGGTTGTATCGGGTGGTTCAGCTTCATCCTCAATTAGGGGGTCATTGTTACCAAAAGGATATTTCATTGAGCGCTCAAGATCTATGCTCCTTTTGAATGCCCCTAATTGAAGAGGTAGATTGTTGAATTTCCGGTTTTTCAAAGCTTTATGAGTTTGTACAAAAGGTTTTCCCAAGACTAGAGGAGCGTCATCGAGGATGACAAAGTCGGTTGGGATTACCATTTGATTTGCTTGAACCAAGACATCCTCAACTACACCGATTGATTTTATTACTTTCCGATCGGATAGAAAAATGGGTATTTGAAGTGGAGTAAAATCACTAACACTTAATTTTTCAAAAATATAGTTAGGCATTATGTTAACGCAAAGATCCTTATCGATGGTGATATTACTAATAAATGAATTTTGAAAGAAACATGGAACCGGTGTAATGTTAATTTCAAAAGGGTCTTCTTTTATTAGCGAGGTTTGATCATTAGTTAACTTAACGCTTACTAAGTCTTTGATTTTAGCACTAGTGTTTAACTCTTTTAAAAACTTAGCATGAGGGGTTATTAAACAATGGTTTTCGAAAGTAGGTGACAAGAGGTTAATTTCTTCAAAATTAGACTCTTCTTGAATTTTAACATTATCGGACTCACCTTTTTCTTTGTTTAACTCATGTGTCGGTTTTTCACTTTCTTGTTCTTCCATTTTTACACTTTCAACTATCTCTACGTTATTATCATTTTTTAGCTCTTCTCTTGCGCGGGATTCCTCTTCCCTTGCGCGAGATTCTTTTATGCAACGTTCGGTAGTTTTAATGTGTTCTAATATCCTATTGGTCACTTCGGTGAGATTGAAAGAATTTGGATCCTCAAAGCTTGAATCCGGTTGTTCGATCCTAGGTTCCTCATAGTACTCATATGAAGTAGATGGTTCACACCATTGTTCTTCATTGTAAGTATATGATGGATAAGGGTCGAAACTTTGTTCTTCATAGTACTCATATGAGGTGGGTTGTTCACGCCATGGTTCCTCATAATAAGAGTATGAAGGTGGTGGCTCATATCTTGAATCTTCAAAGTATGAGTATGAAGGCTCATACCTTGGTTCATCAAAATATGAGTATGAGGGAGTAGGTTCATACCTTTGGTCTTCATAGGATGTGTATGAAGTTGATGGCTCGTACCTGGGCTCCTCATAATGGTTGTATGAATTGGATGGTTGATATGAAGTATTATATTGAACCGAGCGTGCGTTACGACAATTAGTGCAATAATTACCCCTATAATCATCCTCATCATAGGTGTAGTTGTAACCTCTTGAGTATTGATCCATAAGAATCACTCAACAGATCACAACTGAGTCTCGGGACCAGAAAACAAAAATAAGACGGAAACAGAAGCTGGACACGGCCCCGTGTTGGGTGAACACGGCCCCGTGTTCAGGGTCTGTATCTGGGCGTTTTAATTAAAGTTACTGGTCACGTTGAGCACGGGGGCGTGTTCAGCGAGCACGGCCCCGTGTTCAGACTCTGTATCTGGGTATCTACTCTAAAAATATGCAGCACGGGGGTGTGTTCAGTGAGCACGGCCCCGTGTTCAGGCTACTGTAAATGCAAAAACTAAACTAAAATGCAGAAAAAAGTGCGCGTTTTAAAAAGGTTTTGAAAAACTGATTAGGCCGTCGATTTTAAGCTTTCTTAAAATCCTTGTGTCCCCGGCAGTGGCGCCAAAAACTTGATGCGTGTCAGTGTGTATATATTTTTGATATATATTTAAGCCCTTTTTACACTTTTAGCCAAGTTTTAAATTTATAAAACACGATATTCACTAACACTAAACACACATATGGGCAAGTGCACCCATCGTGGACGTAGTATAGTGTTGGTAAGATACCGAGGTCGTCCAAGGACACAAGAGCTTTTAATACCGGTTTATCCTCAACGTCTAATCAAATAAAAAAGGTTAGAAAATTGTTTTAAACTAAGAAAAATAAAAACTAACTAAATGCTGAAAATAAAATAAAATAAAAACAGATAGACAAGATGAATCACTTGGATCCGACACGTGTATTAGTATAACCTTTGATTATTTTCGCACTTTTGCACTTGTTTAAGAGATTATCTTAGTTATTGTAGTAGGCCCCTCTTTTGAAGGCGACGTTACCCTCAACCCAGTAGTTTGAGTCAGCAAGGATACAATCCTAAAGGGTCGGATTATTGAAAGATAATGAATTAAGTTATTAATGCAAATTGTGGTAGGCCCCGCTTCTGGCGGTGACGTTACCCTCGGCTAAGTAGTCTGAGTCAGCAGGGATACAGTCCTAAATAGCCGGGTTATAGTATTAATAGTAGTTAACTTATGAGGGGGTCAAAGAGTTTGGATCCCCGCCATCCAATACCTATGGGCATTGAAGGAGATCCTACTAAATTTGACCCAGGTCCCAAGCAGGACCTCTAAACGCTGAACAAGGGCAAGACCCTTACCAAACCGTTCCCTTAACCCCCGACCAGGTAGCCAACATACCTCCATATAGACCGTGGAGATATGAATGGTGAAAATCTTTTATTTTATATAGACAGTAAAATAATGCCAAGACACCACGGACAAACGATAAGGAAAGATCACCTTCAACATAAGTAACTAGTTATTAAAGTCATTAATACAAAACCAAATAAAAAGTGCAAAAGATTAAAAATAAAAAGTATTATACTAAACACTTGTCTTCACCAAGTGATGTAAGAGACTTAGGCAAACATGGCCTTGATTGTCAAGAACTCTTACGATCAATCTTGGATCCCGAGACGACTCACACACTCTACGATGGACAATGGATGATGGTGGTGGATGATGGTGTTATGGTGGTGGTGGGTGGTGGATGGAGTGTGAGAGAGGTGGTGTGCCAAGGGATGAGAGAGAATGAAGCCAAGCTCCTCTATTTATAGGCTGAACAGAAGGCTGGACACGGCCCCGTGTCCGCTGGACACGGCCCCGTGCCCGCCTGACACTCTCTCTCTTCATTAATTGTAATTGCGAATTACAATTAATGCGCCTGCTGTACTTTCACCACGCCCCCGTGCTCGCTGGACACGGCCCCGTGGTGGGCAATGGAAGCTTCTACTGGTTTGTCTTTTCTGCTGCTTCCTGGGCACGCCCCCGTGTTCGCTGGACACGGGGCGTGTTCAGACTCTGTTTCTTCCTTTTTGCTTTGGGAGGTGCCGTTGAGGGTCCGGGCAGTCTACTTTTGTTCCTTTTCTTGTATTTATGGTAGAATTAGTGGTCTTTTTGCTTCTTTTGTGATTTTGAGCTCATTTCATCCTGAAAATACAAAAGGAAGACAAAAACACTCTTTTTCCAACATTAGTACTTAAAAAGGGTTAGTTTTATGCCTTAATTGATGTGTTTTATATGTTGCATTTTACACACATCAGTAGGATTACAAATGGTGGAGGGATCCTGTAGGATCGTATTACGTCCTGATGAGTCGATCAGAAGAGCACTTAGACAGAATCAGAGGCGGAATTCATTGATTTGGTCTTCGTTTAGCTTGTATTCACTATTAATTGTCTCTTGTATTGAATATAACGAATATACAGTCACAGAGACACTTCGACAGAGCTTCGCTGTCGGAAATCACAACTGTTACAACTAAAACCGTTTGGAGCCTATATATACTAGATAGCCTGACCGTTTAAACATGCTCAAACGGTCAGCAAACCTTCAAACGAACAGCCCCTACAAACGGACAGCTTCAAACGGCCAGGCTTCAAACGGAAGCCTCTTCAAACGGCCAGGCTTCATTCAAACGGCCAGGCTTGTTTTTCCTTGATTTCTAGCCCAATCTGACCTCCAAAGAACCCAAGACTCGACATAAGACGAAGACGACAGATGACAGATGACTGCACCAACAGACTCCCCCTCAGATGTTGACGAGTCTTAAGTGTCGAGTCTTCATAAACTTCAGTCTTTATTAGTCTCTAGGCTTCACTATCCGTCTTTTCTTTCAAAACTTCAGACTCCCCCTTGCGATATGTTGGTTCTTCAGATCGTCAGCATCATCAGCTTTAGGATCATTGTCTGCCTTTTCATTTTATCCAGGATCTTCTTCTCTTTGGCTCTAGCTTCGTCAGACTCCCCCTTTCATCATGATGGGATCGCGATCTGGAATTTGCTATTACCCGGAGATCAAATCCTAGCTTTATCTCTGTTAAGCTCATTTCCTGCACACTTCTCATCGAAACATAAGTTTTTACTTAAATCAATAAGTAAAACTTACTAGAAATAGTTACACCAAGTTCAAATTAATGACCCTGATTAACTAATCAAACTTTTCTTTCTCAAAATAAATTTCTTCTGTTAAACTCACACTCCCAAACCTGTTCATCATGTTCAGCACTTGAAATTTTGAATATCAGCTCTTCATCACCAGTTGTCAAAAATCTTTTTGGATTTTCAAAATATGAAACATAAATGCAAAACTTAAATGCAGAAAAGAAATATGTACAAACATATTTTTGTGAGTTTGCGAAAGAGGATCATATCAATTTTTAGACACATCACATGCACCATTAAGCTTTTAATCATTTTAAGCTCTAAATGATTCACGTAAATTGACGATATAGTTGTCCTCTTAAATTTTCATACAATTTTCAATCTATTCAGGATACTATTTAAGTGTTTTATGAACTTAGTTCGATTCATGTGTCCCACCTCTTGAATATACTCCCGTATCCAGAATCCCAATATTCAGTCTTACAGGTATGAATACTACAATGATATATGTACATAAATTGGGGAAAAATGCGAGAACTGAGGGATCTCAGGTCAGAACTTCCGTTCAGCAGAGAGATATTAGTTTCGACTTAGCAGTGTGTCCCCTTTAGAGGATCTTTTCAGCTACAACAGATGATTATCAATTTTATTGTCTAATCAGCTGAGGGCTTTATGCTATGTTTCAAGCATTTTGCGGAAAGTATTAGCCAAGGACTAGGTCAGAACTACCGTTCAGCAGAAGTCCCGGAATAATACCCCAGACATCATAGAGTATAAACACCTAGTATATCAGAATACGAGATCTTTCAAACGAGATTTCAGGGGTTACCTATATATCCAAGTAGTGTTCCCCACGAATTTCACAAGTTTGAAATTTTAGGTTTATATCCCGAATAAATATACTAAATGTATGAAAACCTATCGTCACATCATCAGTGAGACCATTTATCACATTTGACATTACATTTCTTTAGCATGCTGTGATAGTCCACTGATTTACTATCATTTCCTCTTGTTTCAGCAAAACTTATTTTGAAATTTTTCAATGTTTTTGACATTTTCAAATTTTCTAATTTTTTTTTTAAATTTTTCTCCCCCTAAAATCAAAATATGTTTCAATTTTGATTTTCTGGGAAAATTTGAAACAAACTGTACAAACTTGACAACTTGATGAGAATCGCATCAATTCTCCATCTACCTGGCATAAACAATCAGAACTCCCCCTCACAACAAACTATTTTCTCATTATGATTTTAAAACACTTAAGTTTGTTTTAATCAAAATGGTTTTTCCGGAAAAATAAGTTTGTTTACCACACATATGTAGATTCGGGGTTACTTCATCACATTGTTTTCTTCAAGCATTTTTAAAGATTTATCATTTCCAGTTTCAAAACTCAAACATCATTTGTAGAAAATCAAGTACAACTTAATGTCCTTGATTTACCACATGTAAGACGAAAAATCACCAAAGTGAAATTTCTCAAGAAAGATGTCGATTCATGTTCCACGCTTACCAACCTGGGAACTCCGGCAAGTCAGGTTTTTCATTTAAACAGATTCACCCAAGCCTGACGGTCCTTGGGTGATTTCGAATTCTTATTCAACAATGATGGAAAATTTGCATCATCCATTGTTAAATCTGAATTCTCCTTTTTTACCTCAACCAATGGCTCCTCTGGCTTCGACGAACCAGAATCATTGCCAGCAGGTGGCTTGTCTGACTTTGACCTGTCAGATTCATCGCCGACCTTTTTCTTCTTCTTATCTTCTTTCGTCCTCAGATTTGTATCTGATGAATCTGTATTGCTTGACGTTGCAATTGATGGGGTTGATTCACCAGAACTTTTATTCTTTCCAACGGATGAACCCGAGGACAATATCTTCTCCAGATATTCTCTTGCTTTCTTTCTTTTCTTCCTCAGTCTGTCTTTCTGCCCCTGTGAAATCTTGACTTTCTTTTCTTGAATTTTCTGTTCTTGAACTTTAGGTTTTAGAACCTTCTGTTCCTAGGGCTTGACTTTGACTGGAATCTTTGCCAATTTCTGAGAATTAACCCTCAATCTGTCATTCGATTTCCTTGGGCATTCTCTGGCAATGTGACCTTTGATTTGGCAATTGTAGCATCTTCTGGTCTCATAACTCCAATTCCGGCAGTTAACAGCAATATGTCCTTGGTAACCGCATCGGTAACATACTCTGTTATCATACCATATACCACCATCACACCAAACGCTCAGATCATAGCATTGTCTGGCTTGATGATATTCTTTCCTCAAATTTACTGGATTTGGCTTTTGAGCACTGTGGTCCGACCTGCACCACTTATTACCAACAATTTTTGAATTTTCATTTTTTACTTTTTGTACTATTTTCTTTTGATTGGATGATCGATCTGATGAACTTTTATTATCTTTTTGTTTCTGTTCCACTTTCTTCTTCAAAGGTTTTTGCTTAGAACATTCACCTTTTTCAGTCGATTGTAGAACAGTTTTCTGAAATTTTTCTTTCAAATTTAAAAACAATTTTTGTTTTTCTAATTTTTCTTTTACATCATCAGATTTATCATCACAATCTTCAACTTTGACAGTGTCAAAGTTTGTGACATCGTCACTTATTGGAACAGAGTTGATTGGTTTTGGACACGGAAAATTCAACTTGTCAGATGAAGTCACAAAACCTTTCAACTTCTTTTCAAGTTCATCAATCTTGATTCTTGAATTCTCAACTTCTTTTTCAAGCTGAGAAATTCTTTCAAGATGAGACTTGATTGAATTTTCATTCTCATTTCTCATGTTTTCAAGAACAGACTTTTCATTTTCCAAAACTTTTATCTGTTCTTGAAATTTCGTCTCGTTAGCTTTCAGATTTTTGTTCTCAAGCTTCATCCAGAAATCTTCATTTTCTGATGATTTCTGTTTGCTTTCAAAAACCTTTACATTTTCTTTCAAACTTTTGTTTTCAAATGTCAACTGTTCAACCCATCCAACAGTTTGTCATTTTCAGCTTTCAATTTCTCACAATTTTCCTGCAACATAAGAATCTGTTTAATATCAGCTTGCTTCTCGTCTTCCAACTTCTTGACTTTCGATGTCAAACTTTCCGCATCCTTCAAGAGTTTGTCATTATCAGTCTTGAAGTTGTCACATTCGAAGCATACTGTTTCAGAACATGAAGTTTCATTCTTCACAGATTCTTCAACCATCGGCACATGTTCTTTCTCTATCTGATATGTACCTGCACCAAAGATTGTAACAAGATCAAGAGGATTTCTATTATCATCAATATAACAACCTCTTTTCATATCATATACCAAATTTCTTTTTGCTGCCCAACAAACATTGATTCTTTTATTTATTTCAATTATCACATCTAAATTCAAATCATCCAAATTCATTTTTATCTTATCCAATATTTCTCTCTTCTTTTGATAATTCTCATTATCGTGATTTTTAAGTTCGCTGATGAATTTATTCAGAGGTAATTTTGAAAAATTAGAGTTTTCTTTCAAATTCTTCAAAAAATCATCCTATTCAGCTGATAAACCATTAGCAAACTTTGATATCTTATCAGCTTCTGCTATCACTATTTGATTTTCCTTCAAGTAGTCAATCAAACGATCAAAACGTTTCTCCAAATCATCCAGTTTCTCATCTTTCTTACTCAGAAAACATTCGAAACGTTTACTCCAAACATCTTTGGGTAATTTCTGATAAGAACTACTAAAATATCCTCGATACCAATCATTCAATCTTTTAAGATCATTGTTTTCCTGCTCATCAAACTTCATTGCCATTTTTCAACACAATCTGTTCAAACGAAATACCAAGTTCAAACTATATCCTTCTTTTCAAACGGAATCCCTTTTTCAAATGACCGGAAGTAACTTTCAAACGGCCGGTTCACTTTTAAGTCTGAATTAGTGATTGGGCCGCAAATTTTATAGTGGGCTTGACACTGAGTGGCCGACAACCTACTTGTATATAATAGGGCCGATAACTCCACCAATCTAACACAAATACAAAAGTTATACTTTTAAATGAGCCGCACAATAGTGTATGTTGATTGGGCCATCTATTTATGTTGTAAAATATGATCACATGGGCCGTCCACTAATTAAAGATGATAAACGTTGTTCTCTTGTGGCCGACAAATGACCATTATCACTAAACTTTTATTGGACCGTTTTTTTAAGTGTGGGTGGCATATTAACTATTCAACAACATTCCTTTGTCCCGAGGTATGATACCATACATTCCTTTGTCCCGAGGTATAAGGTATAAATGTTTCCCTTTTTTATAAACAGGCGCCCAAACTACTAAACCATGTAATTGTTGAAAGACTATTGGGCCGCAATATCAATTGTTTCAAACGGTGGACTTTTCAAACGGATATTATATGTTCAAACGATGTGTCACTTTCTCAAACGACAGATAATGATGTTTCAAACGGTGACATGCATTTTCAAACGGTTGTTTCTTTCAAACGATCGTTCAAACGATGGAACACGTTTTCAAACGATGGGACAAGTTTTCAAACGATGGGACAAGTTTTCAAATGGTCAGATGCTTTTTCAAACGATAGGAAACATGTTCAAACGATAGGAAGTGTTTTTCAAACGGATAAGCAATGTTTCATTCAAACGGTCACCAGTTTTCAGTCAATTTTCACCATTTTCACTTCGAGTTTTGATCTGAAACTTTCAAGGCTTTGTCTATGTTCAAAAACACACAGTCTGTGAACTTTTGGTCCAATTTTGTCTGGTAAAACTCTCTGAACTGATGAAAGAAGGTGTAGAAATCAGAATTTGAGCGAAAAACGAGCTAAACGGTAAGAACTCTTCCTCCTGAGCTCTGATACCAATTGTAGGATCGTATTACGTCCTGATGAGTCGATCAGAAGAGCACTTAGACAGAATCAGAGGCGGAACTCATTGATTCGGTCTTCGTTTAGCTTGTATTCACTATTAATTGTCTCTTGTATTGAATATAACGAATATACAGTCACGGAGACACTTCGACAGAGCTTCGCTGTCGGAAATCACAACTGTTACAACTAAAACCGTTTGGAGCCTATATATACTAGATAGCCTGACCGTTTGAACATGCTCAAACGGTCAGCAAACCTTCAAACGAACAGCCCCTTCAAACGGACAGCTTCAAACGGCCAGGCTTCAAACGGAAGCCTCTTCAAACGGCCAGGCTTCATTCAAACGGCCAGGCTTGTTTTTCCTTGATTTCTAGCCCAATCTGACCTCCAAAGAACCCAAGACTCGACATAAGACGAAGACGACAGATGACTGCACCAACAGATCCTCTGTTTGGGGGATGAAGCCATTGTGATCCTGCCGACTTTTATTTCCTGCACTTGCTATGACCGCATGAACAATGGACACCCTTTGCCAACCCATGTGGACGGGCCACGTTTTGCTGGTAGAAACGTGGGTTGGAAATTTTGACAACCTCAAAAGGGTTAAATATTTTGTTAATAAATAAAACTTTAACTTTTGACTTATCCTGTGATGTTATCCTGGTTAATATTTTATTTTCCAACTGTTGTAATGTTCATTTTGTTCAAACTTATCAAGCTTTGAAAAAATTTAAAAAATATATCCCCAAAAAGTTTAGGATATGATCAAGGATCACATATCCCATAATCGATAAGTTCTGAAAAGTAATATAGTTTAAGAATCACAAGTTCAGTTGTCAAAGGATAAGGGTTATTCAAATAAATAATGAATAAAATCAAAATAGTTAAGGATCATACCTGAGAATCCAAGTTAGGATCCTAACCCTTAATATTATAATCAGGATAACCATAAGACAAACCTTAGTAAGAGGTAAGATCAAGTATCCTTGGTTGTTTAACTTCAAAAACCTGAAATAGAACATAACTTGGGACGAAGCCAACATATAAGACAAGTTAGTAACTAGGGACAAGCCCAAGGATAACTGGGGACAAGCCCAAGGATAACTGGGGACAAGCCCAAGGATAACTGGGGACTAGCCCGAGGATCATATGTAAACTGGAGTATGGCCCTCACTGGCGACTATCCAAACTTAGTGACATGAAAATGCCAAAACCTTAGCTAACGTGAAAACGTTAGAAACCTTAGGAACGGATGCATGGTACGTCTACCATTATACGTAGGATCCTAGGTATAGTCAGTACAATGGAATTATCAGCCCCTAAAGCGAGTACTGGTCCCATTGCCATGAACTATACCAGGATCATCGTGTGCTACTGGCGAAACTGGGGTCAAGCCTAAATAACTGGGGTCAAGCCCAAATAATTGGTTGCTTCTGTGGATAACCAACCCTTTGCTAAGGATACCTGAACCTTTAAAACTCAGAATCAAGTGAAAGGTGGATAAAGGATGCAGGATCCCTATCCTTATATGAGAAAATAAAAGAATGAAATAGTTTAAGATTAAAATGTTACCAAAATAAGGATCATCTGTGCTGTAAGGATCCTTCAAGGATACTTATCATGTGAGGATCACGGATCCTTGTCACATGAAGTACTTCTTTAAATGGACAGCATTCCAGGCTCTAGGTAGCAAATCACCTTCCATTGTTAGCAATCGATATGCCCCCTTTCCTGCCTCAGCTTCAATCAAGTAAGGGCCTTCCCACTTTGGAGCCAACTTCCCATCAGCAGGATTGGTGGTGTTCTGAAATGCTTTCCTTAGTACCATATCACCAACTTGGAACTTCCTGATCCTGACATTTTTGTTGTAGGCTCCAACCATCCTTTGCTGATAACTAACTGGCCATCCTTATCCTTGCCAAATCCCTGATTTCTTCTATAGTATCTGTTTTGGTCAAAAATCACACGAGGATAATGCAACCAAACTTTATGTAAACGGGGTATGATGCTTGGTTTATTGAAAAAGTAAAGGATCACTTCAGTATGAAATATGCAAAGACACAATGATTTATACGAGGAAAAAGCCCTTGATCAATGTATGATCTCCGGCATAAAAAACCTCGGGTGATGGCAACTACCGATCACCAAACTTCAATATAAGAAAAATGGTTACAACTTCGGATGATAATGAGCTGAGTACAAGGATCACTATAGTTTCGAATGTCTAAGCGTGTGAGAATTGTGTTGTGTTCCCTTCCGAATGGGGAAGAGTGTTATATATACAAGTGTAGGTGACCTATTTTAGGTAAAAAGACTAATAATCAGCTCATTACCCCTTTAGAAATAAAAGTAAATCTAGCCTAAATTGTCGCCCTTAAATCATGCCAAGTTTCCATATCCTTTGCAACGTCCATCTCCGATTAAGCACATGCTATAATTGTAAAGACGCGTCCCTTGATCGTGATGCTAAGAGCGGATCCTGCTAGATGTTCCTGCAAAATATCATTTAATTCAATGAAGGTAACTGTTAGCATGAGGATCCTATAATGGTCCATGATCCTGATCCTGAAGTCCTGCTGAGGATCACTATCTGCTAAAGAAACAAGGATCACTGGTTAGGATCACATGTAAGGATCATATATCATAAAAATCCAGCCCTAACAATTGCCCCCAAAATATAAGGAGTTTATTGTAAATTAACGAGTTATATTTTGCTTTGATCTTATCTGCAACGGGCGACTCGGATAACTAGCCGTTAATCTCGAACTAGCCGTTGCAACCCTTACGTCATAGATGTGACAATCCTGCAGATCATCATTATAAATAGGAGATATAGTTAGGATCAATTTGCATTTAAATTTAAGAGCTACTCCCTTTATAATCTCGTCCGAAAGATCGATCAGGTATTCTTCTTCTTTTCTTTCCTTCTCTTACTCTGTTTTTCCTTCTCTTGCTCTTATTCTGCCATGCGTATGTTGCTCCGAAATTCACCTCACAAGGATCACAAGAAGAGTAGTCCCCTGAAAAGCCAAGGGATCATTAAAGATTCTCCTACTGAGAGATGCTGCTTCACCGATGCTCACATCGATAGGATCCGTCACTGCTTTCCGGCGGATACTATCTTCAAGTCTTTCACTCCCACCGCTCTAAGTGATCTTGTTTCTGACACATGGGCAGCTTTTCCTGTAACTCCTTTTACCATAGGATATTCGTATCCTTTTCCAGCTTTCACCCAATCCTTCTTTTCCCTGACCGGCATGTCTTATATCCAAGCCATGCCGATGATCTGGAGGGTTCTGTATACCCTTGAGAGGATCATCGAGCAGGAGGGGATTGACTTAGGGATGGCGGAGCTGGCTGAGCTATATGATCTTACTACGTTTGGTTCCTGTCGATACTTGTTGAAACGGAAAGCTGGGGAGGATCACCCTGTTCTTAAGGTCACCAAAAATGATGTGAATTGGAAGCGGCGATTCTTCTTTGTTAGGAGGGATACCATCCCTAACGGGAAGGATCTGCCCAAGGAGTGGGCTACTCATGGTAGGATAGAGGATCCTGGAAGGATCACCATCAGACTTGTTTCTTATGATGAAGATCACTAATGTTTCCTTTGTCTTTTGTGTTTTTTTAGCTATATCCGTTGCTCATCTCAAGTTAACCCCTGCTGCAAGAGAGAGAGTTTTAGCTTTCAAAAAGCTTGATCCTGAGACCAGAAGTTTTCAAGTCACCATCCAAGATTCACAAGAAGTATCCTCCGCATCTGCCACAATGTCAAGTAAGTATCCTTACCAAAAAGTAAGTTCTATGCAAGACTGTTAAATTAGTTAGGAAACTTATCTTGTTTTGATTGTGCAGGCGCTGGGAAATCTGCTAAGTCTGCCAAGTCTGCCTCCAAGTTCGGGATTGATGAACTTGCCAATGTCAAGTCTTCAAGAAAGAAGACTTCTGTTGCCAGTCCCTCTGCTTCGGCCCCTAAAGCACCTGTTAGGGGTAAGGGGAAGAAGAGAAAGACTTCTGAGGATCTCCAAGGATTTCCCCTGCTCCGCCAGCAGTTTCTTGATTATGTTAATGAAGTAAGGATCATTGCCCCTGTTTGCTATCCTACCTGAGTATCCTGTCTGTATATTCTGTTTCTTTGAGGATCACCTGGTCCTGATCTTACCTTTTTCCCTTTTTGCAGAAACTTGCTGAAGTAGAGACCTACCTAGGCCATGTCGAGGATCAGGAAAGCCAAATCGCCGACCTTCAACAAATGGGCGTGTTGAAGGATCTTAAGATAGCTGATCTTGAGAAGGAGCTCCGGGCTACAAAGGATGAGGCTGCTCAAATGTTGATCAACATGGATGGCGAAAAGCAGGAGATCACCCAGGATGCCAAGGTCTCTGCCGCAATTGCTATGTATAAGATACAATTGAAGATGGCTGCGGAGGCTCAGGATCCTGCCTTCGACAAGAGCTCATGGGGTGTGGAGGGTTGGAAGGCAAGGCTGGCGGAATTGGAGGACGATGATGAAGCTGAGGATATCCCTATGCTTGAAGGTGGTGATGTTGGCATGGATCAGGGTGGAGAAGCTGGTGGTGATGGAGCAGCGAAGGTTTAAGCTGCTGGATTGGGCGATGATGGATATTTCGAGACTAGGCCGGAGCCCAATTTTAGGTTTGGTAGTGGTTTTCATGGTTGTTGATGTTTGAAACAATTGATGGTCTGTACTTAAACAATAGTTTTTAGGGTTAAGGATCCTGGATCCTTTGGACAATAGGTAGGATCGCAAATGGTGGAGGGATCCTCTGTTTGGGGGATGAATCCATTGTGATCCTGCCGCCTTTAATTTCCTGCACCTGCTAAGACCGCATAGACAATGGACACCCTTTGCCAACCCATGTGGACGGGCCACGTTTTGCTGGTAGAAATGTGGGTTGGCAATTTTGACAACTTTTTTTTTGAAAGGGTTTAAGATCCTTTTGTTAATAATATAACTTTAATCTTTCTGGCTTATCTCGTGTTGTTATCCTTTAGTTATCCTCTTTATTTTCCAGTTGTTTTAGAAATATATTTGTTAGAGTAACAAGAGTTGAGCAAACCATGTTTAATAAATTTAGGATATGATCCCAGATCAAATACCCTGACACTGAAGATTTTTGAAGCAATCAATTTCAAGGATCATAGGTTTAGTTGTCAAAGTGTAAGGGTTGTTCAGTATAATCAGAATAGTTAAGGATCATACCTGAGGATCCAAGTTAGGATCCTAACCTTTAATCAAGATAACCAAAAGTGAAATTTTAACGGATAATAAGGATTAAGGATCCTTATTTGTTTAACTTCGAGAACCTGAAAAATGGAACATAACTTGGGACTAAGCCAATGTAAAAGATAAATTAATAACTGGGGACATGCCCAAAGGATAACTGGGGATGATCCCAAAGGATCACTGGGGACAAGCCCAAAGGATAACTGGGGACAAGCCCAAAGGATAACTGGGGACAAGCCCAAAGGATCGTATGTAAACTGGAGTATGGCCCTTACTGGCGACTATCCAAACTTAGTGACATGAAAATGTCAAAACCTTAGCTAACGTGAAAACGTTAGAAACCTTAGGAACGGATGTATGGTACGTCTACCATTATACGTAGGATCCTGGGTATAGCCAGTACGATGAGGTTGTCAGCCCCGGAAGTGGGTACTGGTCCCAAAGACGTGAACTATATCAGGATCATCGTGCGCTGCTGGCGGAAACTGGGGATAATCCCAAGGATAACTGGGGTTGAACCCAAGGATCTGCGTTGCTTTTGAAGATCTTTGACGATATGCTATAGATACCTGAACTATCATAACTCAAATGGTTCGTGAGAAGAGGATGAAGGATACAGGATCCTTATCCTTTGGTAAAAAGTAAGGAAATGTAATAGTTTTAAGATAAGGACATTACCAGAGTAAGGATCACTGACATCACCGGGATCCTTAGAGGATACTTCAATGTAAGGATCACATGCTTGAAGGAGCATGTTCACATAAAGTATTTCTTTAAGTGAACAACATTCCAGGCTCTTGGTAACAAATTTCCTTCCATGGTTAGCAATCTGTATGCCCCCTTTCCTGCTTCAGCTTCAATCAAGTAAGGGCCTTCCCACTTTAGTGCTAACTTCCCGTCAGCAGGATTGATAGTGTTTTGGAATGCTTTTCTCAACACCATATCTCCGACTTGGAACTTCCTTATCCTAACATTTTTGTTGTAAGCACCAGCCATTCTTTGTTGGTAGCTTGCCATCCTTATCCTAGCCAGATCCCTGATTTCCTCAATAGTATCCAAATCCTGAGCCAGGATTGTAGCATTCTCTTCAGGATCACGAGCACTTGTTCTAGCAGTTGGGATCACCATCTCTGTTGAGATCACTGCTTCTGCCCCAAATACTAAAGAGAAAGGTGTTTGACCAGTGGCATTCTTGGGAGTTGTCCTATCAGCCCATAGCACATAAGGTAACTCCTCTGCCCATTTCCCCTTCTTGGATCCTAGCTTCTTCTTCAGATTGTTGATGATGATCTTGTTGGACGATTCTGCTTGACCATTGGCTTGTGGATGAACTGGTGTTGATGTTATCATCTTAATTCCCCAATTGTCACAAAAGTTAGTGGTTCTGCTTCCAATGAATTGGGAACCATTATCACATACAATTTCAGAGGGAATGCCAAATCTAGTTATAATGTTTCTTTTGATAAAGGATATAACTTCTTTTTCTCTGACTTGAGCAAAAGCTTCAGCTTCTATCCACTTAGAGAAGTAGTCAGTCATGGCAAGCATAAATACTTTTCCACCAGGTGCTTTAGGGAGCTTGCCAACTATATCCATCCCCCATCTCATGAATGGCCAAGAGGATGGTATAGGATGTAGCAATTCGGCTGGCTGATGGAGGATATTGCTGTGTCTTTGACAAGGATCACACTTCTTAGCATATTCTACAGCATCCCTTTTCATAGTTGGCCAGTAGTATCCTGTTCTAAGGATCCTTGAGAATAATGCTCTGCCCCCAGTGTGGTTTCCACAATCTCCTTCATGGAAGTCTCTCAACACTTCTTCAATTTCAGGATCCTCGATACATCTTAAATATGGTCCTGCAAGAGATCGCTTATATAATACATTTTTCAAAATTGTGAATTGAGATACCTTGATCCTGAAAGCTCTAGGATTTTCTCCCATCGGAATCTCCCCGTATTGCAAGTATCTCATGATTGGTGAGATCCATGATCCTGAATAAGATTGAGCTTCTTCACTAGGGATCACTGCAGTATCCTCTTCTATTTCCATGGCCACCTGATTTTCAATAGCAGGAGCCAGGATATGGATGATAGGGATACTTATATCTTCTGGAATCTTTAAGGATGATCCTAGGTTGGCCAATGCATCAGCTTCTGTGTTCTCCTCCCTTGGTACCTGTGTTAAGCTGAAAGACACAAAAGAGAGTGCCAATTCCTTGACTATCTCTAAATATTTGGTTAGTTTTTCACCTTTAACAGCATAGGATCCATTAAAGTGATTGGTGATCAATAATGAGTCTACATATACTTTAAGATACTTCACCCCCATATCCTTAGCAATTTGTAAGCCAGCAATTAAGGCTTCATATTCAGCCTCATTGTTAGTTGCTTGGAACTCACAGGCTATGGAGTGGGGTATTATGTCCCCCTGTGGCGATTTTAGTAGTATGCCGAGCCCTGTGCCCTTGACATTTGAGGATCCGTCAGTGTGTAGTATCCAAGGATCCTTGGTCTCATCCAGCTGCTGGACTTCCAATTCTGCTTGCTCTTGTAGATCACTACTGAAATCAGCCACAAAGTCAGCTAGTGCTTGGGATTTGATTGCTGTTCTAGGCTCATATCTTATATCATGGGCACTAAGCTTTACTGCCCACTTAGCCATTCTTCCTGACATCTCTGGTTTCCTGAGGACATTCTTAATTGGAAAATTAGTTCTAACAACAATAGTATAGGTTTCAAAATAATGCCTTAACTTAGTTGATGCCATGATTAATGCAAGAATAAGTTTTTCGAGGTGTGAGTACCTGGATTCGGCATCAAGTAAACTCTTACTTACATAGTAGATAGGATATTGTGTACCTTCGTGATCCTTAACAAGGACAGCACTTACAGCAGTTGAGGATACCGCCAGATATAAGGATAACACATCTCCTTTTTCGGGTTTTGTTAATGCTGGTGCTGAGGACATATATTCTTTAAGGGCTTGTAAAGCATTTTCATGTTTCTCAGTCCATTCAAACTTCTTGTTCTTCCTTAGGATATCGTAAAATTCTTTACATTTTTCTGAGGATTTTGATATGAACCTGTCAGAGCCGCTATCCTGCCTGTTAGCCTTTGCACATCCTTAGCATTGGCAGGGGACTTGATGTTCACTAGTGCTTTAATTTGCTCCGGACTTGCTTCAATGCCCCTCTGAGTTACCATATATCCTAGGAATTTACCTGCCTTAACACCAAAGTGGCATTTTGAAGGATTAAGCTTCATGTTATAATTATCAAGGATATCAAATGGTTCTTCCAAATCCCTTAGGTGATCCTCAGCTTTCTTTGATTTGACTACCATATCATCTATGTATACTTCCATAGTTTGTCTAATTTGATCTTTGAACATCATATTCACCAGCCTTTGATATGTTGCACCTGCATTTCTGCTCGAAGTAGTCTCTCTACTTCTTCTTGGATAATGGCATTCCTTTCTGGTGCAAACTTCCTCCTTTTTTGATGGATTGGTTTGATAGACCTGTCAATGCCAAGTTTATGAGTTATGATATCCTTAGATATACCTGTCATATCTTCGTGCTTCCATGCAAAGGTAGATTTTCTTCTTTTAGGAAAGGATATCATGTCTTCTTTCATCTTGCCAAGGATCCCTGATCCGATATAGATTTTTAATTCAGGATCACTAGGATACAAGAGGATTTCGTCCACATCTTGTTCCCTTGCCTCCAAGACATTCCTCGGAGGATACTGTAATTGCTATTGCTCCCTTGGCTTCGAAGTTGGCTTCATGGATGAGGTATAACAATCCTTAGCCTCCTGCTGATCACTGTCGATCTTGATTATCCCCCATGGGCTAGGGAGTTTCACACATTGATGATAGGTGGATGGGACTGCTTTCATATCATGTATCCAGGGCCTGCCAAGGATAACATTGCAACAAGATAAACAATCAATAACACAAAATTTTTGATAATTATGTAATCCTTCCACGTAGATTGGGAGTTTGATGTCCCCCAGAGTTTTCTTCGTTTCTCCACTGAATCCTACAAGCACGGAGGATCTTGGTGTGATGTCTGATTCTGGGATACCCATTTTCTTCAGAACATCAAGCTGGATAATGTTCACTGAGCTTCCTCCGTCGATAAGGATCCTGCGGACAAAATGGTTAGAGATAAAGAGAGTAATAACTAAACTATCATGATGAGGATCCTGGATGTTAATGCGATCATTCTCATCAAACGTTATCGTCTTTCCTTCCGAGACACTTGATGTTCGAATAGGTCTCTCTCCATTATCCATTTTTGCTTTCTTTGCATGCCTTTTGGCCGCCGAGAAGGATGTACCACAGATGTCTGATCCTCCGGAAATAAAGTTGATCACTTGTGCATTCGCCGGAGGGGCTGGAGCCTTTTCAGGGATCCTTTCAGGATCCTGAGTCCTTTGCTTTTTTCTTCCCAACAATTCTTTTAGATGCCCCTTGCTTAACAGATATCCAATTTCTTTTCTTAAAGCTATGCATTCTTCAGTTAGATGTCCGAAATCCTCATGGTATGCACACCATTTTGACTTGTCTTTAGTCCCGGATGGTTTATCATTCTTCCTGGGCCACCTAGCTTTTTCTCCTAGATTCTGCATTGCAAGGATTAGTTCATGATTATCAACGGAAAAACAATATTCTGAGATTGGAGGATAATCTTCATCATCCTCTTCTTGGTCAACAGCATGCACATTCTGGTTGTCATTTTTATGGTAGGATTTGAATTTATTGTTCTTGAAGGAGGATCCTTGCTTCTCCTGTTTTGAGGATCCTACTTGTCTCTCCTGGATCCTCTTGTCATCCTCTAGCCGGATGAACCTGAGTGCCCGAGTTCTTACTTCATCTAGATTCCTGCATGGTGTCATAACAAGATCATCATAGAATAATGAATCCTTAAGCAGTCCCATTTTGAAGGCTTCAACAGCCGTAGCCATATCCAAGTTGGGAATGTCCAAGGATTCTTTACTAAATTTAGTTATATAATCCCTTAATGATTCATTATGACTTTGAGTTACCCTATATAAATCACTAGTTAATCTTTCAAATTTTCTACTACAAGAGAATTGGTTATTGAATAAATTAACTAAATTAGCAAATGAAGTAATAGAGTAAGGGGGAAGACTTAGCAGCCATTTAAGAGCTGATCCAGTAAGAGTGGATCCAAATCCTTTACATAGGCATGCTTCCTTTAACTTTTCCGGGATTGGATTGATCTCCATCCTCTCCCTGTATTGTGCTATGTGCTCCTCAGGATCCGTTGTACCATCATACAGCTTCATAGTAGGGATATGGAACATTTTGGGTACCTCTGCATCACAAATTGGTGGTGCAAAACGAGACACCTTATGGCTTCCATCTGCAATCTCCGGGATAGGCTTGACTACCCCTGGAACACTTGAGATCATATCTTTTAGCTTCTGCAACTCCCTGGCCATAGCATGATTGACACCTGTATCCTGCATGAATCCATGGTTAGTGGTAAGATAATTATTTAAAGTGTTACCTCCCATTGAGTTCAAGTTAGGAACATTGGGTGTGAATCCATATTGCTGGGATTCTGGGATAACGGAGGGACCAGTGGAAGCAATGGTCTGCATTGGAATGAAGTCCCCTTGATGGACATCTAGACTTCCTGTTTGCAAACTTTTTAGGGATCGTGGCATCTGGAAGGATCCTGGTATCTGGGATGATCCTGGAACGAAGGAGGATCCTTGAACCTGGGACGATCCTGGAACAAAGAAGGATCCTTGAACCTAGGATGATCCTGGAACAAAGGAGGATCCTTGACCCTGGGATGATCCTGGAACAAAGTGGGATCCTTGAAACTGCTGTGCTCCCGGATAGGCTCCTGAATTCATGAAGGATCCCATATGCTGGGGATAGGATCCTGCCGGCTGAAAGTGTGAGCCTGATGCCTGAGTCATTGCTGCCGATCCGAGGTGCAATCCTCTTGATTCTCCCATAAGTTGCACGTCTGGGACTCCCGATGGCTGAGAAGTGATCATTGGAGTATCAAAGCTCAAGGATTTGGGCATCAGTGGGGAATGATCCTCTGCCGCTTTCTTTTGTCTTTTGAGATCTCCAATTTCCCTGAGGATCCTTTCATTAGTTTCATCCTGCCGCTGCATACGATCCTTCATCTGCAAAACCAAAGTAAATACGTCACTAGTACTGGGAGTATAAGAATTCATAGCAGAAGAAGATGGAGGTTTAGAGTTAGTAGGAGTTGGTCTCTTCTCAGCATTCTTCTGGGATCCTGCCGGTGGAGGAGGCAGAGTGTTCTGAGACGAGGTGATTGCAGACATCGCCGTGGACGTGTTTTTCAATGATGAAGCCATGTAATTCTTTGAAATGATTTCGAACAGAAAGTTTTCTTATAAATGAAGCACCAATTGCCCCACGGTGGGCGCCAAACTGTTTTGGTCAGAAATCACACGAGGATAATGCAACCAAACTTTATGTAAACGGGGTATGATGCTTGGTTTATTGAAAAAGTAAAGGATCACTTCAGTATGAAATATGCAAAGACACAATGATTTATACGAGGAAAAAGCCCTTGATCAATGTATGATCTCCGGCATAAAAAACCTCGGGTGATGGCAACTACCGATCACCAAACTTCAATATAAGAAAAATGGTTACAACTTCGGATGATAATGAGCTGAGTACAAGGATCACTATAGTTTCGAATGTCTAAGCGTGTGAGAATTGTGTTGTGTTCCCTTCCGAATGGGGAAGAGTGTTATATATACAAGTGTAGGTGACCTATTTTAGGTAAAATGACTAATAATCAGCTCATTACCCCTTTAGAAATAAAAGTAAATCTAGCCTAAATTGTCGCCCTTAAATCATGCCAAGTTTCCATATCCTTTGCAACGTCCATCTCCGATTAAGCACATGCTATAATTGTAAAGACGCGTCCCTTGATCGTGATGCTAAGAGCGGATCCTGCTAGATGTTCCTGCAAAATATCATTTAATTCAATGAAGGTAACTGTTAGCATGAGGATCCTATAATGGTCCATGATCCTGATCCTGAAGTCCTGCTGAGGATCACTATCTGCTAAAGAAACAAGGATCACTGGTTAGGATCACATGTAAGGATCATATATCATAAAAATCCAGCCCTAACAGTATCCAGGTCTTGAACCAAGTTCTCATCATTTTCTTCAGGATCACGAATACTTGTTCTTGCAGTTGGAACCACCATTTCTGTAGGGATCACTGATTCTGCCCCAAATACCAAAGAAAATGGAGTTTGACCAGTAGCATTCTTGGGGGTTGTCCTATCAGCCCAAAGCACATAAGGTAGTTCTTCTGCCCATTTTCCTTTCTTGGACCCGAGCTTCTTTTTCAAGTTGTTGATGATAATCTTGTTGGATGATTCTGCCTGACCATTAGCTTGTGGGTGGACTGGTGTTGACGTTATCATCTTAATCCCCCAGCTGTCACAAAAGTTAGTAGTTCTATTCCCAATAAATTGGGATCCATTATCACAAATAATCTCAGAAGGGATACCAAATCTAGTAATAATATTTCTTTTAATGAAGGATATAACTTCCTTTTCTCTGACTTGGGCAAAGGCTTCAGCCTCTATCCACTTGGAGAAGTAATCAGTCATAGCAAGCATGAACACTTTTCCACCAGGTGCCTTAGGAAGCTTACCAACTATATCCATACCCCATCTCATAAACGGCCTAGAGGAGGATATAGGATGCAGGAATTCAGCCGGTTGATGAAGGATATTGCTGTGTCTCTGACAAGGATCACATTTCTTAGCATACTCCATAGTGTCTCTCTTCATAGTTGGCCAATAGTATCATGTCCTCAAGATCCTTGAGAATAATGCCCTGCCCCTAGTGTGGTTTCCACAATCTCCTTCATGGAAGTCTTTTAAAACTTATTGGATTTCAGGATCCTCAATGCATCTTAAGTATGGTCCTGCAAGAGATCGTTTATACAACATATTATTTAATATTGTGAATTGGGATACCTTAATTTTGAAAGCCCTCGGGTTTTCTCCTGTAGGAATCTCTCCATGTTGTATGTATTTCATGATTGGGAGAATCCATGATCCTGAATGAGATTGAGTATCATCACTGGGGATGATTGCAGAATCCTCTCCTATCTCCATAGCCACATGATCCTCGATGGCAGGGGTCAGGATATGGATAATGGGGATACTTATATCCTCCGGGATCTTCAAAGATGATCCTAGATTAGCCAATGCATCAGCTTCTGTATTTTCCTCTCTTGGTACCTGTGTCAAACTAAAGGAAACAAAAGAGAGTGCCAATTCTTTGACTATCTCCAAATATTTGGTTAGCTTTTCACCTTTAACAGCATAGGATCCATTAAAGTGATTAGTGATTAATAATGAATCTACATGTACCTCAAGATACCTGATCCTCATATGCTTAGCGATTTGCAAACCAGCTATCAAGGCTTCATACTCAGCCTCATTATTAGTAGTTTGGAACTCACAAGCTATAAAGTGGGGTATTATGTCCCCCTGTGGCGATTTTAGTAGTATTCCAAGCCCTGTTTCTTTGACATTAGAGGATCCATCTGTATAGAGTATCCAATGATCCTTAGTTTCCTCTAGCTGTTGGACTTCTAACTCGGCTTCCCTTTGCAAGTCACTACTGAAATCTGCCACAAAGTCAGCTAAGGCTTGGGATTTAATGGCTGTCCTAGGCTCATATCTTATATCATAAGCACTAAGCTTCACTGCCCACTTAGCCATCCTTCCTGACATTTCAGGTTTCCTGAGAACATTCTTAATTGGAAAATTAGTTTTAACAATAATGGCATGAGTTTCAAAATAATGTCTCAATTTAGTAGATGCCATGATTAAGGCAAGAATAAGTTTTTCTAAGTGTGAATACCTGAATTCAGCATCAAGTAAACTCTTACTTACATAATAGACAGGATGTTGTGTACCTTGGTGATCCTTGACATGGACCGCACTTACTGCTTTTGAGGATACTGCTAGATATAAGGATAACACATCTCCTTTTTCTGGTTTCATCAAGGCAGGAGCCGAGGACAGGTAATCCTTAAGAGCTTTGAGAGCATTTTCATGCTTCTCAGTCCAATCGAACTTTTTGTTCTTCCTCAAGATATCATAGAACTCTTTACATTTCTCTGAGGATTTGGATATGAATCTGTTTAAAGCTGCAATCCTGCCTGTTAGCCTCTGAACATCCTTAGTGTTGGCAGGGGACTTGATGTTTATTATAGCTTTGATTTGCTCTGGACTGGCTTCAATGCCCCTCTTTGTCACCATATACCCTAAGAATTTACCTGCTTTAACACCAAAGTGACACTTTGAAGGATTAAGTTTCATATTATATTTGTCAAGGATATTGAATGCTTCCTCCAAGTCTCTCAGGTGATCCTCAGCCTTTTTAGATTTAACCACCATGTCGTCTATATAAACTTCCATAGTGTGTCCAATCTGATCCTTGAACATCATATTCACTAGCCTTTGATAAGTTGCACCTGCATTTCTTAGTCCAAACGGCATAGCAATATAACAGTATATACCAGTTGGAGTCATGAAAGTTGTATCCTCTTGATCAGATGGTTCCATCTGAATTTGCTGAAATCCAGATGAAGCATCCATAAAAGTTAACAGTTCATGGCCCGCGGTTGCATCCACCATGGAGTCAATGTGGGGTAACGGGAAAGGATCCTTGGGACATGCCTTATTTAAATCTGTAAAATCGGCACATACCCTCCACTTTCCGTTTTTCTTTTGAACTACAACCACATTGGCCAACCATCTTGGATACTTAACCTCCCTAATCATACCTGCTCGGAGTAACTTTTCTACCTCTTCCTGGATAATGGCATTTCTTTCTGGTGCAAACTTTCTCCTCTTTTGATGGATTGGTTTGAACGACCTGTCAATGCCAAGTTTGTGAGTGATTATATCTTTAGATATACCTATCATGTCTTCGTGTTTCCATGCAAAGGTAGTCTTTCTCCTTTTGAGGAAGGATACAGTCTTCTTTCATTTCGCCAAGGATCCCTGATCCTATGTAAACTTTAGATTCAGGATCATCAGGATCCATAAGGATTTCTACTACATCCTGCTCTCTTGCCTCCAAGACATCTCTCGGAGGTTGCTTTGATTGCTATTGCTCCCTTGAATTTGAGGTTGGTTTCATTGATAAAGTGTAGCAGTTCTTAGCCTCCTGCTGATCACTATCAATTTTCACTATCCCCCATGGGCTAGGAAGCTTCACACATTGATGATAAGTGGATGGGACTGCCTTCATGTCATGTATCCAAGGCCTGCCAAGGATAACATTACAACAAGATAAACAATCAATAACACAAAATTTTTGGTAAGAATGTAGCCCTTCAATATAGATTGGGAGTTTAATGTCCCCCAGAGTATTCTTAGTCTCGCCACTGAATCCCACAAGCACTGAGGATCTTGGTATGATATCGGATTCAGGAATATTCATTTTCTTAAGAACATCAAGCTGGATGATATTCACATAGCTCCCTCCGTCTATAAGGATCCTGCGAACAAAATGGTTAGAAATAAAAAGAGTAATAACCAAACCATCGTGATGAGGATCCTGAATGTCAACACGATCGTCCTCATCAAAAGTTATTATTTTTCCTTTGGAGACACTGGATGTTCGAATGGGTCTATCTCCATTATCCATCTTGGTTTCCTTTGCATGTCTTTTAGCTGCAGAAAAGGATGTTCCACAAATATCTGATCCTCCAGATATAAAGTTTATAACTTGTGCGTCTGCTGGAGGGGCTGGAGCTTTCTCTGGGATCCTTTCAGGATCCTGAGTTCTAGACTTTTTTCTCCCCAATAATTCTTTCAAGTGCCCCTTGCTCAACAAGTGTCCAATTTCTTTTCTCAATGCGATACACTCTTCTGTGAGGTGACCAAAATCTTCGTGGTATGCACACCATTTTGATTTATCTTTAGTTGCAGCTGGTTTGTCATTTTTTCTCGGCCACCTGGCTTTATCACCTAGATTCTGCATCGCAAGGATTAGTTCGTTGTTATCAACAGAAAAACAGTATTCAGAAATTGGAGGATAATCCTCATCATCCTCTTCCTGTTCTACAGCATGCACATTCTGGTTATCAGATTTGTTGTAGGATCTGAACTTGTTGTTCCTGAATGAGGATCCTTGCTTCTCTTGCTTTGAGGATCCTGCTAATCTTTCTTGGATCCTTTTGTCATCCTCTAGCCGGATGAACCTAAGGGCCCGGGTTCTTACCTCATCTAGATTCCTGCAAGGTGTCATAACAAGATCATCATAGAATAATGAATCCCTAAGCAGTCCCATTTTAAAGGCTTCAACAGCCGTAGCAATATCTAGGTTAGGGATATCCAAGGATTCTTTACTAAACTTAGTGATATAATCTCTTAATGATTCATTATGACCTTGGGTTATCCTATATAGATCACTAGTTAAACGCTCAAATTTTCTACTACAAGAAAACTGATTATTAAACAGGTTAACTAGATTAGCAAACGAGGTAATAGAGTAAGGGGAAGACTTAGCAGCCATTTAAGAGCCGATCCAGTAAGGGTGGATCCAAATCCCTTGCACAGACATGCTTCCTTTAACCTTTCTGGGATGGGATTGATCTCCATCCTTTCCCTGTATTGTGCTATGTGTTCCTCAGGGTCCGTTGAGCCATCATATAATTTCATTGTTGGCACATGGAACCTCTTGGGTATCTCAGCATCACAGATGGGTGGTGCAAAACGAGATATCTTATGGCTCCCATCTACAATCTCCAGGATAGGCTTGACCACTCCTGGAACACTTGATATCATATCATTCAACTTTTGCAATTCTCTAGCCATGGCATGATTGATACCTGTATCCTGCATAAGGCCATGGTTAGTGGTATAAGAATTATTGAAAGTGTTACCTCCCATTGGGTTTAAATTAGGAACACCGGATGTGAATCCATATTGTTGAGACTCTGGGATGATTGAAGGACCAGTAGAAGCAATGGTCTGCATTGGAATGAAATCTCCTTGATGGATATCTGAATTCCCTGGTTGCAAACTCTTTAAGGATCCCAGAATCTGGAAGGATCCATGAAACTGAGAGGATCCATGGACCTGAGAGGATCCTTGGACCAGAGAGGATCCTTGAACCTGAGAGGATCCTTGAACCTGCGAGGATCCTTGAACCTGAGAGGATCCTTGAACCTGCGAGGATCCTTGAACCTGCGAGGATCCTTGAACCTGAGAGGGTCCTTGAACCTGCGAGGAGGTTCAAGGATCCTTGAAACGGCCAGAACCCTTGTATCTGCTGCGCTCCCAAGTATCCTTCTGAGCTAGCGAAGGATCCTATATGCTGAGGGAGGGATCCTGCTGGTTGGAAGTATGATCCCGAAGCCTGAGTCATTGCTGATGATCCGTAGTGCACTCCTTTTGGTCCTCCCACGTATTGAACGTCTGGAACCACTGAAGGCTGAGAGGTCATGACCGGAGTATCGAAATTCAAAGATCTGGGCATCAATGGGGAATGATCCTCTGCTGATCTCTTCTGTTTCTTGATATCTCCAATTTCTCTAAGAATCCTTTCATTGGTCTTATCCTGCTGCTGTATATGCTCCTTCATCTGCAAAATTAAAGTAAATAAATCACTAGTAGTAGGAGTATAAGAAGCAGAAGAAGTTGGAGGTTTTGAGAAAATGGGAGTTGGTTTCTTCTCGGCATTTTTCTAAGATCCAAAAGGTGGTGGAGGCAAAGGTGGAATGCCCTGGGATGAATTGACCGCAGACATCGCACTGGAAGTGTTCTTTGATGATGAAGCCATCTGCTTGGATGCAATGAACCAAAATGATCACAAAGAGAAGAATTTCTTAGGAATGAAGCACCAATTGCCCCATGGTGGGCGCCAAACTGTTTTGGTCAAAAATCAAGCTAAGACAATGTAACCAAACTTTCTGTTGTGAGGTATGATGCTTGAATTGATGAACAACAATAAGGATCACTCAGAAATGAAATGAACAAGTGACACAAAGATTTATACGAGGAAAAAGCCCTTGATCAATGAATGATCTCCGGCATAAAAACCTCGGGTGATGGAAACTACCGATCACCAACTCAAATTAAACAATGAATGTATTACAACTTTGGATGATAGCGAGCTAAGTACAAGGATCACTATAGTGTATTGTGTAAAAGTGTGTGTAATCGCCAAGTGAATTGCAGAGAGCTGGTGAGAGCAGTTGTACGAGTGTGTGTGTAGCCAAAAATAGCCAAGTGTTTTCTAATTAGCTCGCTACCCCTTTTAAAAATGGAAAATATCTACACTAACTAACATTCCGCAAATGGTGCAAGTCCTCCACGACTCCATAACGCCCACTTTCAGCTAAGCACGTGTGGAATAAACATGGAATATGCCCCAGGAATGTCGCCAAGACCAAGTCCAAGCTGATACTCCTGCAAAACAATACCATATTCAAAGTAGACAATCGTTAGTATAAGGATCCTTAAGATGATCCATGATCCTGATCCTGAAGCACTTCTGAGGATCACTAACTAAAACAGAAGTGAGGATCACCAAACCCAACAGTAATTAAGGATCACAGGTCATTGAGAAATCCTCCCCTAACAGTAGGGATCTTGATGCACTGGTGATAGGTAGACGACACAGCTTTCATATCATGAATCCATGGCCTGCCCAGTATAATATTGTAGCAGGATAATGAATCCATGACACAAAATCGTTGCATCGAGTTTACTCCTTCGACATATACGGGTAGTTTTATCTCCCCAACAGTATTCTTTGCTTCTCCACTAAACCCTACAAGCACAGTGGACTTTGAGGTAATCTCCATCTCGGGGATGTTCATTCTCTTCAAGGTTTCCAATTGGATGATGTTGACTGAGCTGCCATTATCCACCAGTATCCTGCGTACAAAGTGATTAGCAACATAAAAAGTTATTACCAGAGCATCATGATGAGGATCCTGGACAGTATCCCTGTCATCACTATCGAACGTGATCATTTTATCAGTCGTGAGGGTCGATGTCCTGGTTGGCTTATTCCCCCTTTCGGCCTTAGCCTCCTTTGCATGTCTTTTGGCTGCAGAATAAGAAGTCCCGCAGATATCGGACCCTCCTGAGATAAAGTTAATTATCTTGGTGTCGGCGGGAGGTGATGCTGCTCGTTCAGGATCCTTCTCAATATCCTGACCCTTATTCTTCTTTCTGCCCATAAGGTCCTTCAGATATCCTTCGCTTACTAGGTAGCTTATTTCTTTCCTCAGGGCAATGCAATCCTCAGTAACATGTCTGAAATCCTCATGGAAGGCACACCATTTGGACTTATCCTTCCAATCAGCTTTTTGTTGATTCTTCCGAGGCCACCTGGCTTTATCTCCCAAAGCCTACATAGCATACATTAGTTCAAGTATATTAACAGAAAAACAATATTCTGACAATTCAGGATACTCCTCAGGATCCTCATTTTCAACAGCGATCACTTTTTTGCTATCATTCCTGTCATATGGCTTAGAACGATATGGTTTGTATGAGGATTCTGACTTCCTGTTAGTTGGTTCATATGTTGAGGATGCATTCATCCTCTCTTGCATTTTCTTATCATCTTCCAGCCTGATATATCTCAAGGCCCTGGTTCGAGCTTCGTCCAAGTTCCTACAAGGATTCATCACAAGATCCTGATAAAACTGGGAATCCTTTTGTAGTCCCATCTTGAATGCTTGGACTGCTGTAGCAATATCAAGGTGTGGGATATCCAAGGATTCCCTGCTGAATTTGTTCACATAATCCCTTAGGGATTCTTGAGGCCCCTGTGTTATCCTGTAGAGGTCACTTGTTAGTTTTTCAAAGCTTCTACTACAAGAAAACTGACTATTAAACAAATTAACTAAATGAGCAAATGATGTAATTGAATAAGGTGGAACATTTAGAAGCCATTTCAAGGTTGATCCTGTTAAAGTAGAGCCGAAGCCCTTGCACAAGCATGCTTCTTTAAGATCTGGCGGGATAGGGTTAATCTCCATCCTCTCCCTATACTCGGCAATATACTCCTCAGGATCCATCGTCCCATCATACAGCTTCATGTGAGGAGTCTGGAATCTCTTTGGGATTTCTGCATCACAAATGGGGTGAGCAAAGCGGGATATGTTGTGACTATCCCGGGATACTTCCGGTATAGGCTGCACTATCCCAGGCACACTTGATATCATATCCTTCAACTTTTGAAGCTCTCTGGTTATCGCTGATGTCACACCTATATCCTGCAATGATCCAAGATTATTAGTAATAGGGATACTGGTGTTAACAGACAAGTTACCAGCTTGGTGATTCTGGCCATATCCCGGAGCGCATCCTGGAGCATATCCTGGATTTATCACAATTGACACCCTGACCGAAGAGGGTATCTCAGGAATATGACTCTGGGAATGGCTAGGCACAATATTCCCCCTGTTATCCTCAGTATATACTGCCGAATTGAAGTTCAAAGCTCTAGGCTGCAAGGGAATGACAGTATCCTCAGTGGACTGCTTGAACTAGATTTCAAGAGTTGTATCTCTCTCATCAGCATTTGGTTGGTCTCTTGCTGTTGCCTCATTTGTTCCTGTACACTACCAAACAAGGTTAGAATTTCTTCATTAGAGGCCAAAACAGGAGCAGATCCCTGAATATTCAGAGTGGGAATAACATCACGAGCCACATGAATTTCGGTTCCTTGTGAAGAGGCTTGCGTTCTCGGAGGAGGTGGTGGGAGCATCGAACCAATTGTTGTAGAGGTTGTAGCAGACACGGTGGAAGAGCTCATGTTTGATCTCGAAGCCATTGAAAATAGTATAGCAAAAAGTTTTGAAAATAGAAAACCGATTAACGATTTTACAAAAGCTTTTAGTAGAAATAGCACCACTTGCCCCACGGTGGGCGCCAAATTGTTTTGGCCAAAAATTACCTAAGCAATTAAGTGATCAAATTAGTTTTGTGAGGTAGTGTGCTAGTAATACTTTGTGAAAAAATATGTTGGTTTGTTAGTTTGCAAAAACAGTTTCAGGATATAGTCCGAGGCTATCAGACTATATCAATAATCAAACAATGAGCAAAAATGTAAAGGTTGACACGTGATGTACGAGGAAAGCCCTTGATCAATCTAGATCTCTGGCATAAAACCTCGGGAGCTGACAGTCGTCGGCTGCCTTGTTCTTCTTATTGCTTCAATAACAGGATACAGTGCAGGATATGATACGGATCAACTAAGTGTTACAATGCGATTCGAGTACAAATTTGAGTGTTTGTGAGTGGTTACAGGTGGTAGAGAGCAAGAGTGTACGAGAGATTGTGTGTGTAAGTTGTGTGTTCCTATGATCCGTGCATTCCTTTATATAGTAAAAGGAAATAACTAACTATGCTAAAAATCCGGGATATTATGCTAAAAATCTGGGATACTGAGATTATTTCCTTTCCGAACGTTGCAAGGCTGTTTCAACACGTTTTCCACGCGCATACTAACTATAACTCCGGGATTTAAGCTTCCATAACCATTATAACATTAATATCTTTGACCAGCATCAATAATTCCCATAAAACACGCCATTCTTCACTGCTGACCGTTACAAGAGCTATTTTTCTGCCATCAACGTCTTTATCCTAACCAACTTGAGCGGGTCTTCAGGATGACTTGGTCCTTATGAACGTTAATCCCTTGCAGCCAACGTTTACAAGCAAATTGTTAGTAATAGTCAGGATACTGCCTCAGGACGTTACCAATATCCTGGTCTGGTATCCTGATCCAGTATCCTGATCATATACAACTAATAAAAAATCAAGATACAAAGTCAGGATATGGGCTCAGAATTTCACCCATAACACGAACCACATTCTGTACTGAATCAATTAAACATAAAGAATCAACATTAGAATTGCCAACTGAAAAGTAGAAACGAACGAAATCAAAATTGTATGAATAACTGAGAATTGAGGTTTTGATTTAAGATTTTGCGGTATTGATTTAGGAAAACAATACAAATTGTAAAACATGAGATTAGAATCCACGACCTCTTGTTGAGACGACAAAGGTTAACCTTTCCATTAGTGTACCATCCTTTTATTGTAGGGGAATTGGCCTGTAATAATCCCAACTAGTGTACCATTCTTTTATTGTAGGGGAATTGGTCTGTAATAATCCCAACTGGAGGTCGTTGGCCATTGACAGTCCCACCTTTAAATGTTTCCCCCACCAGTCTCCCCTTTCACCTATTTTTCTACATCGGTCCCCCGTTAAAAAAAACTTAACGGACTTATGTTTTTTTTTCTAAATTACAAACAGTTTTTTACGGCTTTTGATTAGAACGACGATACGAGTCCATTGATGTAAAACTTACCTCGAAACGGAGCTCCAAACGATGAAAACAACGCTTTAATTCGGGTGTTTAAATTTCCAATTAACAAAAATCAAGTCATTTGAAGCACCATTTCGAGATAAGTTTTACATCAATGGACTTGTATCGTCGTTCTAATCAAAAGCCCTAAAAAATATGTTTGTAATTTGGAGAAAAAAACTTAACTCCGTTAAGGTTTTTTTTTTTTTTAACGGGAGACCAGTGTAGGAAAAATAGGTGAAAGGTGAGACTGGTGGAGGGAATATTCAAAGATGAGACTGTTAATGGCCAGTAACCTCTAGTTTAGATTATTACAAGCCAATTCTCCTTTATTGTATTACACAACAAATGTGTTAGTTTTGTTATTGTTCGAAAACACCATCGTCACTTGATTTTCGGTACAAAGCGCCACTCGATTTCGGTACAATACATAACATGTAAAAGTATAGGCTCACTTGACCCCGCTCCTCATACGGTACCGTCCCTGATGGTGAGTTAGAGCATTCATATTCTATCCATCAAATCTTGAGAGAGAGGTTTTTAAATTATAAAAAGTGGTTTAAGTGGTTGTGAGTGGAGGAGAGAGAAAATATTACTGTTCATCTGTATATTTGGGGGGATACTGTTCACCCTGTATAATTTTTTAATATATTTTGAAAGTAGTTGTGAGTAGAGGAGAGAGAAAAGGTAATAATAAAGGTATAAAATATCATTATTTAATTGAAAGGAGAGAGAAGATATAGTTGTTTTTAGTGTATTTATAGGGTATAAAATGGTGGATAGAATGTGAATGCTCTTACAAGTTTATATCTAAACAAGGAATAAAAGTAGTTTCTGTCTTGAACAAACATAAACAAAATAGACCTTTCCTACACATGCTATACTTCCCAACTTTGGCTTTAAGCTTGAATTCATCACAGCTACATCTAAACAATGGTCAAGTCTTGATTACTTAGAGATATCACCACGGTGGTTAAGAAATTCATCCCAACAAATTATATGTCATCAATTAGCAACATTAGAAGGCAATAGGTTGTTGTATGTTAGGCTATTATGGTTTCCCTTTGTGTTATACCTTTTGGTTTGTGGGTTGTAACCCGTTTTTAGCATTACACGTGTATTGTGAGTTAAGATAAAAAGAATCAAGGGAGAGAAAGGGGGCTTTTCGCCATATTAATTAAATTTGTGTTTTTTGTTTTAAGTTTTCTTATCCCTTTTTACAAGGTTTGAGACAAGGGTTATGTAACTTATCTTTGCCCTATATCTGAACCGTGTATGCATCTTCACCGACGAGTTACATGGGTAAGTATCTTCATCGCCTGTTAATTTTGATTTCAATTATTCTTATGTTCTCTTTTTGTTTGGTTCGTAGTTACACGGTATGTGAATTTTGAAGGTTATTTCCTTTTTGTTAATCAATGGTGACTTGGGAACTAGGGATTCCGACCATGGGTCAAATTTCCATATTTACTCTTGCAAGTCTAATTAGATTTATAGGGAATCAGGATAAACATGTATGGATTGTTATTCATAATTATTTTAGGCCACATGTTCCGTCCAGGCTTTGAAATACAATCAAAGATATGAAATTATAATACTAGGTTAAGAAATTGTCCGTGCGCAAAACGGGCCCCAAAGAAATCTGAGCAAGAACAAGGTGGTAAGACCAAGCATCGATACAGGTGTTGGTATTATGGGAAGCGATATCGGTACTTATTTTTATAGTTTTGAATTAATTTAAAACATGACTTTATTTATTGTGTTACATCGACTTTGTTTTCTTTGACTAAATAAGACAATTTTGTGTAATGAAGCCGTTGTAAATAAACTTTTATTTTTGTATCGTATATTATAATATACAAGTACATGTACCGTAACAAACCAAGTTGTATTGAAAAATATTTATTTTCTTGTTACTACCGTACCGGTAACGAAATAAACCAAACTGATACCGATATACTGATAGTATTATCGGCACCGGTGTTGGTATTCATTTGTATAGTTTTCGATCTATGTGACATAATTTTTTCTTCTCTTTTAATGTATTTTTTTTTATAAAATTTCGAATATACCACATTGATGCGCTTATTTTTAACTACATTTCAATATAAATCTTATTCAATACCGAACCACCACAACACACATGTAAGATCCACTCGTTGTTATTAATATAAGTTCCAATTTAGTATAATAAATATACACTAATCATATTACTTAATTAATTAATAATAATATTAATCACACCAAAAATTATTACTCCTAGTATTTTTTTTATTACACTAATTTAAGTTGAATTACATTCACATGTCTTAATCCTTTTAACTCTAAATACAAATTTAGAAATTATATCACAGGCTATATTCTTTAATAGTAATTCTGTCCATATTAATAATAATAATAGTTAAAGTAATATTAGTAATAATTAATAAAAAAAATAAAATCTTAGTAAATTACATGAATCATACCATTTGGTTTGTTTTTTTAAACCATAGGTAATTTTACATAATATAGTTGAAAACATCCATAATATTCCGTATCATGTCATCCTCAACAAAATGTCATATAGTGTTACTTTAACAGATGTCATGAATAGGATGGGCATAATAACCGGTTCCAAACCCGAACCGGTAGAATCGATCCGTACCCGGTTCCAGTTCCAACCAGATGTATAGAAGAACTGATTCCTGGTTCAAAATACCCGACGGTTCTTACCTGGTTTCATATTTCTTGATAATAAACGGGTCGTACCCGGTTCCTATCCGTACCCGGTTAGTACCCATACCTGGTTCCATATGACTCGTGAATATTCATATTCATGTAGTCTTACTTTAATTTTGTTAATAAAAGACCGTGGGTCATAACTGTAACAAAGCCCAATGGACCACTAATTTTGAGGCTTAATCTTAAGTCGTTAACCCTAAAAAAAACCTTCTAATATATATCTCTCAATCCTTAACAACATGCAATCACTCTCAACCCTTCACCACCGGAAAATGCCGCCAAAATCGACGTGTATGTTCGCGTCACCGGCGGTGAGGTGGGTGCAGCATCTTCACTCGCACCCAAAATCGGCCCACTCGGCCTTTCTCCAAGAAAAATAGGAGAAGACATCGCAAAAGAAACAGCAAAGGACTGGAAAGGTTTACGTGTCACCGTGAAGCTCACCGTACAAAACCGTCAGGCGAAAGTATTCGTTGTTCCTTCTGCAGCAGCTTTGGTGATCAAAGCGTTGAAGGAGCCGGAACGTGATAGGAAGAAGGTGAAAAATATTAAGCATTCAGGTAATATATTGTTAGAGGATGTTGTTGAGATTGCAAAAGTGATGAAGGTAAGATCGATGGCGAAGGAGTTGTCGGGGGAGGTTATGGAGATTCTTGGTACTTGTGTTTCGGTTGGGTGTACGGTTGATGGGAAGGATCCGAAGGACTTGCAGCAGAAGATTGCTGATGGTTATGTTGAAATTCCAGTTGAATAAGCGTTCTGTTAGGCAGTGGCGGAGCTTGACCAAAAGTTTTGAGTGGGCGTAAAGTGATGGGACCCAATTTTTTTTCCTATCGTTATGTTTTAGGTCGGGTCGGCTATCGATTCGGGTTAGGTCAAATAATAATAGTTCCAAATAAAACTAAAAAAATTCATTCATTCAAAGGACCCGTTCTTACACATAAAAACTTGCGATTAAGTTTATTGTGTGGTGGGTAATCTAGGGTTAAACAAATAAGAGTTAAAATATATTTACAAAACTACCCATTACTTATATACAAAGTGGTAACAAACTTTACTTTAATTTATATATTGTATAAATATTTAGGATATACAAAGTGGTAACAAACTTTACTTTAATTTATATATTGTATAAATATTTAGAAAAAATAATTGGGGGAGGCGATCCTATATAATTTTTAAAATTTCTGGACGAAAAATCGGAACCTATATATACACTTCTAACCGAAACATTGGGGTAGGCGGATGCACCCCCCGACACCAACTAACCTTCGCCTCTGCTGTTAGGGTTTAATGGTTTTATTGTTTTTTATGTTTTAATAATTGATAAATTAGTAGAATAGGGAAAAGAATGGCAGTTAAGACGGACAATGAGCTACTACGCCGCAACTAATTTTGATCCTACTAAAAATAAAAGTTTGGTTTCTTGGTTTTGCTATAATGTGTTTTTAGTTTATGAAATTTGAAATTAGCTTCTTCATATGTTTTGTTAGATTGTGATCATCTGCAATTGATTTATAAAGTGTTTTTGCATGCCACCACCAGTTTTACACTTAATATAATTGAAGACTACACATATTGAGTTTGATTGTGAAAGGAGAGCCATAATTTGGGAACCTAATTAATAAAATCATTAAAAACTAGAGAATGAACCTTTCAAAAAAAAAAAAAAAAAAAAAAAAAAAAAAAGTAGAGAATGAGAAGCTAAGTAATCACTCTACGGTTTCAGTTTGATCAAAAGGTTATGCCATGTTTGCTAAAAGTTATGTTTGATTTAGGTTTTATAGACATAATCACAACTCAAGTACTTTACTATGCACCCCGGCCCACGTATGGAGTTGGAATGGTTGGTTGAGTCACAATAATGTTTAGTGACGGATCCAAGATTTTTTTTTCTATAGATTCACTTTTTTGGGTGGTCAAATTTTCACAATTATACGTTAAGATTTTCGAGTTGGGTCGGATCACGGAACATAATAAAGACGTAAATTATATATTAAATTTCCATTAGCATTAACCCTAAGGAAATCCATATTCACAATTCCAAACTCATAAACATATAACATATTTATACATTATAAATCTAAACCCACAAACTATATAAAAAACAAGAAGTAATTATGTTGTTAGATGGTCACACTTCACCTTAACGCAACACAAATACAAATACAAATCGTTTTTTCATATTCTCCATGCTACTGATTGGCTTCATCCCATTTATGAACGCATGAACTTTTTTCATATAACTTGGTTATAACAAATAGATAATCAACAAAAACGGTTAAACTTTGGTGTAAGGAGGTATACATAATTGCAAATCATAGTTTCCGATTCTATGCTTCAAAGACTAACATCAAAATTCACTAATCATAGATCTATACGTGATTAAAAATTTTGTGTTTCAAATGTGTAATGCCTAAATAATACCATATAAAAAAATACGATGGACAGTGGCGAAGCTTGAGATTTCCGACCGGGGGTCGGAAGTCACCGGACCTAAAATTATACCTTAAAAATTATAAAATCAGGGGGTCGAAAACGTATATATCTAAAAAAATTTTATACAAAATGTACATACATAACACTACTGAGCGAAAAGTTCGGGGGGTCGGGCGCCCCTCCCGGCCCCTTTAAAGCTACGCCCATGACGATGGATGGAGTGGTGGAGCGGAGACGGCGGCCGGAGGTGGAAAGGAGACGGCGGCCAGAGGTGGAGCAGGGGTTGGTGTGAGTGGTGGTCGCTGAAGGGGGACGAGGGTGGAGTCGATGCTGTGCTGCACTGCTTCGTTAATGTTGTTTTAACTTTTTCTAAACCCTAAATGGGTTTAAATTTTTTAAAAAATAAAAAAAAGAACATAAATAACTCACTTGAATGTCGGATGCAGGATTCAAACCTGAGTTGTGAAGATAGGAAAAGCACGTTGTAACCAATGGACCACCAAAGCATTTATGTTTATTGGTTCACCAAACTTTTATTTATGGGTTCTTTTTAGTTTTCTATATACACTTACACTACAAATTAAAAACCGACGGAGTTTCTAGGAACCCGATTTTTGTACATGAGTCTTCCCCTGTTGTCTTACATGCTACATGACTAACAAACAATATACCGAAGGATGTAAAACTAATCAATATTCATTGCAACAAATCATGTAACATCGTACAACACAACAACCAAAACATCATGAAAAAGGATCAAACCCTAATCCTTTTTATGTTTGCAATGTTGGGGAATTTCAGATTGCCGGATGATCAGAGAGGTGTGATGTCACTATCAGATCAAATTATTTCGGTGGTTCACCCGAATAATTTAATCGGATACAACTCTAATTTTCGAGAATAGAACCAGGGTACGTTGATTTTGTCTGCGAATTTTTGAACCAGGAAGAAGATCAAAACTGTCTACGAATTTTCGTTTGGGGTGGTTTTTGCAGATAACTGCCTCTGACAGTTATATTCGAATTTTAATCAAATTGCATTGAAAAACGACCTTGATTTTTTGTCTGAAAATTTATGACGAATTTTCATAAATTTTATTTTCTAAGCTCGACCCCAGAGACTCTGCCCCTTGGACCCTGCTCCTAGGGGCGCTGCCCCCGGATCCCCGCCAAGGGAGCGTTGCCCCCTTGGAACCCCTGTAGAGTACGGGCTCCGCCCGTACACTTCGAATTATAATAACTCAAATAAGCGTGCACTCCCGCACCTCCTAACTTGCTTGATGTGTATTATTATTCACTTTGATCACCAAGTCAATCCCAATTACACTAAAATATCTAACATGCAACAAAGCGACTGACGAAATTAGATTGAGAATCCAAGTTAATATTTTTATATCTAGTTCCCATAAAATAACCATCACTTTGTTAAATCCGTTTAGATCAAACAAGGGTTTGAACATTGTTTCCAAGATTTTTCCACTTTTGTAATATATAACAATCATTGGTCGTAACTGATTAATGAAACTTCGAGTCTTATTGGACAAGTTTGACATATGTAAATATGCAATTTTATACAAGTAATATAGCAATTAACTAATAAAGTTATATTCACCGCAACACCAATGGCATATGAATATTTTCAAGATACACGGCTAGGTAATTCTGTTACATATTTTAGTGTAATTTAGTTGAGTTATTGAACAAGTGTTTCATAATATATATCAATCAAGTTAGGAGAGTGTAGAGTTCATTCTTAGTTGAGTGTTTTTTAAGATTTTAGTATTTGGGAATCTCATTGGTCCTTTGGGGCGAAGCCCCTGAACAATGAGATGGACTTTAATAAAAAAAAAAAATCATAAAAGTTTATCTATTTTTATTTTTTTGAATGTAGACCTAATTTAATTCAAAAAGGGGAAGCGATACGGCTTGCTGCCTGTTTACATTCTATTTCGATGTGATTTCTATTTGGAGAGTTAATGAACAAGTAATATAAACCCTCATCCTTTATCCAAATTGTTTATCAAAAATACGTTAATTTTTGTATAATGGGACTTGAACTCTCACCAATTGAAAGAAGTACACCTTAACAATCACTCCGATACCATCAGGCCACAAGTCCGTTGATAGATGGCAATTTTATATGGTATTTGAGTCTTAGTAGGTCCCTTCTTTGTTGTTTTTTCTTTCGTTCATTTCCTTTTTCTTGCCATCAAATCTTGGTAGGTTGTTGTCCTTCCTAGAGAATTCACAATGGAATCATATTTCTAATTTATCTAAAGAGTAAAATGCATAAAACGTCCTTTTTGTTTGCCAAAACTTACAATTTTCAGCCTTTATCTTTAAAACTTGTCGAAAACAACCTTTAAGTTTTGTTACGAGTTTAATCCTTTACAACTAACCAAATTTATTTTCATAGTTAAATCCCCTTACATCCCTAACATCCGAGGATATATTTTTCATTTCATTTCCTATTGTTATAAAACCCAATTAAAGCCAACATCATTTCTTCATCTCCTTCAATTGAAACCCACATATACCATTAGGCCACACGGGGTGGTTCACTAGTGATGGGTTCTAGTGATGGGAGCACCCAATCAAATCATGCCATGTCAGCACCCAATATTCTAGTGATAGTGATAGAAATGTAGTGGGGGTGGTATCACTAGTGATGGGGATTCCAATGTACAAGTATTAATGCACAATGTACAAGTCACACCCTATCAAAACTCAAAAGTTTAACGCGTAATCTGTGTAACGCGTTAAAGTTACAACGTGTGGAAAAAACACCGGCGGCGGTGTTACGAACATGTTCAACGCGTGATACATGATCATCACGCACCCGCCCCGTCTTCTCTTAAACCCTAAAATCAAATTATCGTTTTCAAATTTCATCATCAAATTAATCGTCATTTGAAACCCACGGATACCGTTAAACCTTGAAGTCCCTTAAACTGATTTATTGTGATTTGATTTCATCTTCACTTTAGTTGAATCTGCATCTTTTTGAGTTCTCAATGTCAATTTGAACAACATGTGATTTGAGTTGATGATCGAAAAAAGTTTGATTTCTTTTTACTCTTACTGAATAATAATATCAAATTATGAATTTTGGGTCTCAAAAGTATTAGTATTTGAACAAATTATGTTTCAATTTCTTTGTCATTTTGGTTGCAGGAGCATATTATAACTGCACATAGAAGAGGAGTATCACACATCAAAGAATTCCTTATTGCAAAGACATAGCTCAAGCTTGAGCTATAATTGACCCCAACATGTAGTTTTAACTGATACACTGATGAGCGAAGTGTCGGCGAAAAAGTCAAAACAAAATCGGTTTAAGGGACTTCATGGTTTAATGGTATATGTGGGTTTCAATTGACGATTGGTTTGACGATGAAATTTGAAGAGGATGATTTGATTCTAGGGTTTAGTGGTATCCGTGGGTTTCAATTGAAGGAGATGAAGAAAGTAGAAATGATGTTGGCTTTAATTGGGTTTTAAAACAATAGGAAATGAAATCACAAATATACCCTCACATGTCATGCATGTGAGGGGATTTTACTATGAAACTAAACTTGGTTAGTCGTAAGGGATTAATCCCGTAAGAAAAATAAGCGTAAAAGTTGTTTTCATCAATTTTTAAAGATAAAGGTTGAAACCTACAAGTTTGGGTAAATATAAAGGACGTTTTGTGCATTTTACTCTTATCTAAAATGCATATTTATCCCTAAAATTTGTTTAATTTTCAAAAGAGTAAATTGCACAAAACGTCCTTTATGTTTTCTCAACCTTGCATGTTCCGGCCTTTATGTTTAAAACTTGTTAAAAACATCCTTTAAGTTTATTTTTGTTACGGGTTCAATCCTTTACGACTAACCAAGTTAATTTCACCAATTAAATTCCCTCACATGCATAACATGTGAGGGTATATTCGTCGTTTTGATTGATATTCTTATGAAATCCTTCTTTTTATCTATTTTAACTTCTTTTGTAAGCTTCACCAATCCCCAAAAGTATTTCCCTTCTTTTTCTTTCGCATGGCACACACATATCTCTGTACCCACATTCCATTCAAGATTAGTAGAGAGAGAAAGTTCAGCAGAGAGAGAGAGGAAGAGGCATCTTATAGAGAGAGATAGAGAAGATGGAGAGAGTGAGAGGAGGAGGATAGAGAGAGAAACTGGCCGGTCTATTCCGTCAATGAAAACGGATGACAAAGATGATCGACGTTGATGGTGTGACGACGAAGATAATGGTTTTCGATGTTAAATACCGCCAGAGCTAAGGTGGTGATGGGTGGTTTACAGCAGAAGTACATGACCGAGGTTAGTGGTGTTCTGGAGGTAGGTCTTTGTCACACCCCGAAATATTAGAGCATTGGCGTGACTGGACTGGTATCTTCATTGCGCAGCAGAAGCAAATATAGCAAAGACTTCTAGAAAACGAACGCCACTAAGTACTCGACTCCACATGGTTCTCCTATTCCAACCGTGCCTTGTCTTAGAATTGCAACCTGAGAAAGAAACATGCGAAAAATCAACATAAAGTTGAGCGAGTTCATAGTTTGTTTGTAAAAGATTTGAAAAAAATCTTTTTGAATAACCGGTTTTTGTTGTATTGTTGAGAAAACGAATTTAAAATCATTTTCTTGTCAAGTTATATGGGAACTTTGTATAAATCAAGTGCTCTTGTATAAATCAAGTATTCTCGTATGTATCATGTATTCTTGTATAAATCAAGTATGCTTGTATGTATCTTGTTGTTAATGGGTTGCAAGGTCATTAACATGTGACACGACATAGGAAGCCACCAAACCTTAGGCATTTTCTAGTTGGCATATTCTGAGACACAAAAGCACTGCTTGGTAAACGTTCTCACCAAGAGTGAGGCTGCCCGACACCCGTTAGATCTAACATTTTGTTCTGCGGTCTAGGTATATTGTTGATTAATGGTGCTTATGGTACCCTATTCGTGACACGATTTCTCGTATCATTCCTCAATTCTTGTATCATTTCTCAATTCTTGTATCTCTTTGTACTTGTATTTTCCCGTAGTTTTAGAAAACTAGAATTCGTGTGTATGCATATTTCGAAAAATACGCTTGTTTGAAAAACCGGTATAAAAACATAAGCTTTTCGTAAACCATTTGTGTCAGTTAAAACTTTCTTGTAAAATGGTTTAGAAATATGTAATTGTATGCTTTGCAAAAAGTGCATGTCTTTTTCAACCCGAAAACATTTAGAAAAATGTAAAACTGTAAAAAGGTGGGGTTATGAACTCACCTGAATATTCATGTGCAAAGCTAGCTAATTACGACTTCGTGATGTCGTTTCCGAGACGAGACTCGCTAGCGTGCATTCTACAATATTCCTAACATGGAATATCTAATAAGTTTCTGAATAAAAGCGGTAACTAACTACGTGTCACCGAGCTCTACCGCATTGTTAACCGAACGATTCGACGATAAGTTATTAACTTGAAAGAACGAAGAAGTTATACTCGTTTAGTTTCGCTTAATGTCGTTAATAGTTTACTAAGTCGATAAAGTACTTAGTTTCGAGAAATTAGAATATATAGATATTTATACAAAAATATAAATATATTCTTAGGATAGTGTTCGTCTCGTGAAGTCGTACGTGTATGTAACGAATGTTTTATGAAAAGATTATATAATAACCTCGCATTACATATCGTATGCCGTTGAGGCGTTTGAAATAAATAAAAAAGCTTATATTTATTTTACAAAAGGATTCATCAAGTCGTTGCATAAATATATACTATATTTATTTTATAAAAGAATCCGAATTGTATGACATTTAAAATAAATCTATCCTTATTTTCATAAAGAGAAGTCGTGTTGTTTGTCGTTTGGAAATAAATATACAACTATATTTATTTTTATAAAAGAGTTAGGGTTGTCTGATATATTTAAAATAAATATACAAACTATATCTATTTTAATAAAAGAATCGTCGTTTCGTAAGTTGTAAAGTGTCGTTGTAAATAATTATTCATTCGTGTTTATTAAAGTTTCTCGGATACAAAAAGTTGCATTTTTAATAAAACGCGTTAGTTTTAAAGGATTTTCTCGAAAAACTGGCAGAGTTTCCTCTGTTTTTGGACGCCCCCGACAACACAAGTTGTCGTTATATTATCAAAATTCAATCAACATATGTATTTTTTGTAAAAATGACGAATTATAAAATAACACTAAATTAAATTGGCTCGAGCTCGTTCACCTAAGATTAAATCTATATAAAACACAAATATTAAACACGTCATCAATTTTTACCAAGTCTTCACGCCGAAATGTCGAGCCGATGATTGAGTTGACCGAGTCAACTGAGTTGACTCGGTTTGACCGTGATTGACCGAGTTGACTGAACCGCTTCATGACTGACCCGAACCGTTGACTGTGTTTACTCGGTGAGTTGACCGAGTCAACCAGGTTAACGGAGTTAACTGGGTTAACCGGGTGTGACCCGAGTGAACCGAGGCTGTTGACTAAACCAAATTCCGAGACCCGAACAACCGGAAATCTTTTGGACCAGAATGAATCACCGGACCGAGACAAGGACCGCCGGTCCGAGTCTCCGACCGCCTGCTGACCACCACCACCGGTCCTCTCCATCACCTCCCTTCGACTCGGTTGTCTGTTGCCGCTCCGGTGACCGCACCACCACCGAAACCCCTGAGACCGACCCGAACTTCAACCAAATCGAACTCGAAGCCGGTGAACTCGCCGGATAAAGACAGTGTCCGGCGGTCAATGGTACCGACCGCCGGTTCCTTCACTCTTCTCGGCTCTCTCTCTCTCTTCTCGACTGCTCGAACCACCATCTGGTTCTCTCTCTCTCTCTCGCTGAAACTTTGGTAGTCGCCGTTCACCACAACCGCACGGTGGTGGTGTCTTTGCTCGATCTGCCGAGAGGGGGGGGGGTAGAACGAAGGAGAACAGTGGGTGAAGGGAGGTGGGTGGCCAGAGAAAGGGCCGCCGGAGCGCCACCGTGGCCGGCCGGCTCCGCCTAGCTGTTGTCGCCGGAAGTGAGAGAGAGTAAAGTGTGGATGTGGTTGTTGTCTGTTTGTTTGTTTTGAACAAATGAATCAGTAGGCTCCCTTTTATAAATAAAACTTGCTAATGGGCTTTGGGCTTGGGCCCAAGGCCCACAAGCCCAAAGCTCGCGTTTTAAGTGGCCCGTTATTCATGCGAAACCCGTTATCAAAACTCGGGCTCCATGAAACGCCGGAATTTATAAATTTAAATTTTAAAGACACGTAAAATAGCACCGGTAGTCGTTTGTCGTGTTTGTTCGCTGATTACGGTAAAAATTGCGTAAAACCGTATCGTTGCCGTTTTAATTCGCTTTCTGATCCGGTTTCGACTGCGAGCATTAAATTTTGAAAACGAAATCAAATATATCATAATATATTAATATCGAGACGAAATTCGAATCCGGTGCGTTAGTTTCATCGTTGATCGTCGGTGCGTTACCATTTCCGCGTTTTTTCGTTCACGTCTGCGTCTTGTGTCGTTCGGAAGCCCAATTAATTCACAAAACTTAATTTCATGAATATAGAATATTTGTAGGAAAATCCGTATTTGTCGGCGTTGTCAGTATCCTGTTCGGTTTCAATTCGTTGTCACTTATCATTCAGCAGATTTTTCCGAAAATCACCATACGCGCACTATATAGCCGAATAAATGTTCCTGGGCTCTCCAAATGCCTAATTAAGTTAATTTGCGCTGTAAAATTATTGTCGCGTTAATCTCTTGTTAATCACGTAATTAAGGGCGTAAATTACCGGTTGTCACATTCTCCCCCTGTTAATAAAATTTCGTCCTCGAAATTTAGACTACGTCAACTCCTTAGAGTTACGTTATATGTAAGTAATTACGAATAATGTCAAAGGAAACGAGGCATATTGATACAGTCACTAGTGTGACCAAGTTAACAGGGGTCCAATAAGAGAGGAATTTCGACCAATGGAATTCCAAATAGACGTTTACAATGTGCAAATGAATGTTAGAAACAATAACATTCGCTGGGAGAAGCTTAGAATCAACAAGTCCAAATGAAATAGTTTTGCATGAAACGCTTGATCATGATCAGCCCAAGCTGCAAGTTCTACCGACGCGACAAGGTGTCGTAGTGATCAAAGATAATTCAATAATAGTGGTGATCAAACAAGTATCACCTGTGTTTGAAGTCAAATGAAAGCGCGATAATAAATCGAAGCGGATTTAATCTAAATCAATAAACAGACAATTAAATCCGTGCATGAGATTAGCGCAAGCTTCAATTTAGTGAAAATGTCACCTCAAGGTGTCGAAATCAACAAACGACTTAATGGAGTCGTAGACCAAACAAATCTACTACGACTCAGAACAATGAAACACTTGTTAAAGTGAATTCGAATATGATGTTTTCAATACATCATATGGTGTCTTGAATTGAATATGTGTAATGAACAAGTTCAAACAATTGAATTTTGACTTCGGCGCAAGCCGATAATAGTTGCATGTATCGACAAGAAAACTTTCGGCACGGTCACAACGAAAACCATGTATGTAACTTGAAAAGGAAGGGATTTCAAGAAAATGTGTTGACCTGATAACGAAGAAGCCAACAATTACAATAATGCAGGTCATTCGAATCACAAATCAACAATTAGATTTAGCGAAACAATATTTGAACTTCAATGAAACGCTTTATTTGAAACGAAACCACATGCGTAACAAACGATGCATGCGTAACATATGAATTTTCAAGAAATGAACCAAATGAACATTCGCTATAATGAAGAAGTTATTGTGATGCAATGACCATTAAGAGGAGTAGAGATGTGAAAATCTACTCAGTGAATGTGAAAGTCGAAATTTCAATAAAAGAAATTTAAGGACTTTACCTGGGGTTGCATGTGACGACCAGTTGTTAGGTGACTTTACCATGGAATGTCAAACGTATCGTATTCGTCATTAATGAGTTAGGGGGAATGCGGAGACATACGTCTTCTTCTTAGCATGACTCGTGTCGTTTGCAGGACCGCGTGCCAACTGCCGCTTCCTCGAAAGTCGTATGTGACGTACTTCAACCTCTGTCGTCATGTAGATTGAGTTTCGTGAAATCTTGCACACTCGTGCTTTGTTTTGCGTAGGTTACCTACTCGGTTAAAATTAGCATAGACGACACAATAATTGCGTTTTCCCAAGTTAATAAACGTGGTTCCTACGTGATGACCTTAAATGAACTTCAACATGAGTTTCCGAAGGTCTTAAATGCATGTTTCCTAAACTCTCAGAGTTTTGTGTACTGTATGTAATTGTTTTGTGTATCGTGTGTAAAACACCACTTTAGCGTATGTTTGAAAACAAAGTTTTGACTGTTTGTTTTTCGGCAACGGTTGGAGACCATATTCGAGTACTAGGCATTCTGTATGTATTGAACGTCTTAATAGTCTAAGTCCCAGAGAAAAGTGAGTTTAGAGCCTAGGTGTTCCTATAGAAAACCTTATTCGCTGTAACCTATAGCTCTGATACCAATCTGTCACACCCCGAAATATCAGAGCATTCGTGTGACTGGACTGGTATCTTCAGTGCACAGCGGAAGCAAATATAGCAAAGACTTCTAGAAAACGAATGCCACTAAGTACTCGACTCCACATGGTTCTCCTATTCCAACCGTGCCTTATCTTAGAATAGCAACCTGAGAAAGAAACATGCGAAAACTCAACATAAAGTTGAGCGAATTCATAGTTTGTTTGTAAAAGATTTGAAATAAATCTTTTTGAATAACCGGTTTTTGTTGTATTGTTGAGAAAACGAATTTAAAATCATTTTCTCGTCAAGTTATATGGGAACTTTGCATAAATCAAGTGCTCTTGTATAAATCAAGTATTCTCGTATGTATCATGTATTCTTGTATAAATCAAGTATGCTTGTATGTATCTTGTTGTTAATGGGTTGCAAGGCCATTAACATGTGACACGACATAGGAAGCCACCAAACCTTAGGCATTTTCTAGTTGGCATATTCTGAGACACAAAAGCACTGCTTGGTACTCGTTCTCATCAAGAGTGAGGCTGCCCGACACCAGTTAGATCTAACCTTTTGTTCTGCGGTCTAGGTATATTGTTGATTAATGGTGCTTATGGTACCCTATTCGTGACACAATTTCTCGTATCATTCCTCAATTCTTGTATCATTTCTCAATTCTTGTATCTCTCTGTACTTGTATTTTCCCGTAGTTTTAGAAAACTAGAATTCGTGTGTATGCATATTTCGAAAAATACGCTTGTTTGAAAAACCGGTATAAAAACATAAGCTTTTCGTAAACCATTTGTGTCAGTTAAAACTTTCTTGTAAAATGGTTTAAAAATATGTAATTCTTGTATGTTTTGCAAAAAGTGCATGTCTTTCCACCCCGAAAACATTTAGAAAAATGTAAAACCGTAAAAAGGTGGGGTTATGAACTCACCTGAATATTCATGTGCAAAGCTAGCTAATTACGACTTCGTGATGTCGTTTCCGAGACGAGACTCGCTAGCGTGCATTCTACAATATTCCTAACATGGAATATCTAATAAGTTTCTGAATAAAAGCGGTAACTAACTACGTGTCACCGAGCTCTACCGCATTTTTAACCGAACGATTCGACGATAAGTGGTTAACTTGAACGAACGAAGAAGTTATACTCGTTTAGTTTCGCTTAATGTCGTTAATAATTTACTAAGTCGAGAAAGTACTTAGTTTCGAGAAATTAGAATATATAGATATTTATACAAAAATATAAATATATTCTTAGGATAGTGTTCGTCTCGTGAAGTCGTACGTGTATGTAACGAATGTTTTATGAAAAGATTATATAATAACCTCGCATTACATATCGTATGCTGTTGAGGCGTTTGAAATAAATAAAAAAGCTTATATTTATATTACAAAAGGATTCATCAAGTCGTTGCATAAATATATACTATATTTATTTTATAAAAGAATCCGAATTGTATGATATTTAAAATAAATCTATCTTTATTTTCATAAAGAGAAGTCGTGTTGTTTGTCGTTTGGAAATAAATATACAACTATATTTATTTTTATAAAAGAGTTAGGGTTGTCTGATATATTTAAAATAAATATACAAACTATATCTATTTTAATAAAAGAATCGTCGTTTCGTAAGTAGTAAAGTGTCGTTGTAAACAATTATTCATTCGTGTTTGTTAAAGTTTCTCGGATACAAAAAGTTTCATTTTTAATAAAACGCGTTAGTTTTAAAGGATTTTCTCGAAAAACGGGCAGAGTTTCCTCTCTTTTTTGACGCCCCCGACAACACAAGTTGTCGTTATATTATCAAAATTCAATCAACATATGTATTTTTTTTGTAAAAATGACGAATTATAAAATAACACTAAATTAAATTGGCTCGAGCTCGTTCACGTAAGATTAAATCTATATAAAACACAAATATTAAACGCGTCATCAATTTTTACCAAGTCTTCACGCCGAAATGTCGAGCCGATGATTGAGTTGACCGAGTCAACTGAGTTGACTCGGTTTGACCGTGATTGACCGAGTTGACTGAACCGCTTCATGACTGACCCGAACCGTTGACTGTGTTTACTCGGTGAGTTGACCGAGTCAACCAGGTTAACAGAGTTAACTGAGTTAACTGCTTAACCGGGTGTGACCCGAGTGAACCGAGGCTGTTGACTGAACCAAATTCCGAGACCTGAACAACCGGAAATCTTTCGGACCAGAATGAATCACCGGACCGAGACAAGGACCGCCGGTCCGAGTCTCCGACCGCCTGCTGACCACCACCACCGGTCCTCTCCATCACCTCCCTTCGACCCGGTTGTCTGTTGCCGCTCTGGTGACCGCACCACCACCGAAACCCCTGAAACCGACCCGAACTTCAACCAAATCGAACTCAAAGCCGGTGACCGGCGGTCAATGGTACCGACCGCCGGTTCCTTCACTCTTCTCGGCTCTCTCTCTCTTCTCGACTGCTCGAACCACCATCCGGTTCTCTCTCTCTCTCTCTCTCGCTGAAACTTTGGTAGCCGCCGTTCACCACCACCACATGGTGGTGGTGTCTTTGCTCGATCTGTCGAGATTGGGGGTAGAACGAAGGAGAACAGTGGGTGAAGGAGGTGGGTGGCCGGAGAAAGGGCCGCCGGAGCGCCGCCGTGGCCGGCCGGCTCCGCCTGGCTGTTGTCGCCGGAAGTGAGAGAGAGTAAAGTGTGGATGTGGTTGTTGTCTGTTTGTTTGTTTTGAACAAATGAATCAGTAGGCTCCCTTTTATAAATAAAACTTGCTAATGGGCTTTGGGCTTGGGCCCAAGGCCCACAAGCCTAAAGCTCGCGTTTTAAGTGACCCGTTATTCGTGCGAGACCCGTTATCAAAACTCGGGCTCCATGAAACGTCGGAATTTATAAATTTAAATTTTAAAGACACGTAAAATAGCACTGGTAGTCGTTTGTCGTGTTCGTTCGCTGATTACGGTAAAAATTGCGTAAAACCGTATCATTGCTGTTTTAATTCGCTTTCTGATCCGGTTTCGGCTGCGAGCATTAAAATTTGAAAACGAAATCAAATATATCATAATATATTAATATCGAGACGAAATTCGAATCCGGTGCGTTAGTTTCGTCGTTGATCGTCGGTGCGTTACCGTTTCCGCGTTTTTCGTTCGCGTCTGCGTCTTATGTCGTTCGGAAGCCCAATTAATTCACAAAAATTAATTTCATGAATATAGAATATTTATAGGAAAATCCGTATTTGTCGGCGTTGTCAGTATCCTGTTCGGTTTCAATTCGTTGTCACTTATCATTCAACAGATTTTTCTGAAAATCACCATACGCGCACTATACAGCCGAATAAACGTTCCTGGGCTCTCCAAAGGCCTAATTAAGTTAATTTGCATTGTAACCACTAATTATTGTCGCGTTAATCGCTTGTTAATCACGTAATTAAGGGCGTAAATTACCGGTTGTCACAGTTTTGGATGGTGGTTTCCGGTGGTCTTGGAGTTGAACGATTTCAGGTGATGGCGATAATAATGATATTCCGGCATAACAGGTGATGTGCGTGAAGTGTGCTATATTTTTTATGTATATTTTAAGCCCTTTTACACTTTTTAGCCAAGTTTTAAATTTATAAAACACGATATTTACTAACACTAAACACACATATGGGCAAGTGCACCCATCGTGAGCGTAGTATAGTGTTGGTAAGATACCGAGGTCGTCCAAGGACACAAGAGCTTTTAGTACCGGTTTATCCTCAACATCTAATCAAATCAAAAGTTAGAAAAAAGGTTTTTTTTATAACAGATAGACAAGATGAATCACTTGTATCCGACTCGTGTGTAGTGTAACCTTTGATTATTTTCGCACTTTTGCACTTTTTAAGAGATTATTTTAGTTATTGTAGTAGGCCCCTCTTTTGAAGGTGACGTTACCCTCAACCCAGTAGTTTGAGTCAGCAAAGATACAATCCTAAAGGGTCGGATTATTGAAAGATAATTAATTAAGTTATTAATGCATAATGTGGTAGGCCCCTCTTTTGAAGGTGACGTTACCCTCGGCTAAGTAGTCTGAGTCAGCAGGGATACAGTCCTAAGTAGTCGGGTTAAAGTTTTAATAGTATCTTACATATGAGGGGATCAAAGAGTTTGGACCCCCGCCATCCAATACCGGTGGGTATTGAAGGAGGTCCTACTAAATTTGACCCAGGTCCTTGCAGGATCTATACACTGAACAAGGCAAGACTCTTACCAAACCGTTCCCTTAACCCCCGACCAGGTAGCCAACATATCTCCATATAGACCGTGGAGATATGAATGGTGAAAATCTTTTATTTTATATAGACAGTAAAATAATGCCAAGACACCACGGACAAACGCTAAGGAAGAATCACCTTCAGCATAAGAAACTAGTTATTAAAGTCATTAATACATAACCAAATAAAAAGTGCGAAAAGATTAAAAATAAAAAGTATTACACTAGTCACTTGTCTTCACCAAGTGATGTAAGAGACTTAGGCAAACATGGCCTTTGATTGTCAAGAACTCTTACGATCAATCATGGATCCCGAGATGACTCATACACTCTATGATGGATTAGGGGTGTTCAGAATTCGTTTCGAATTCGAAAAATTCGAAATTCGATTAAATTCGATTCGATTATCAGGAATTCGTTTCGATTATAAGAATTCGAATTCGAATTCGATTCAATTCGAGACAAGTAAATCGAATACGAATCGAATACGAAATTATAATTTCAAATTCGATTCGATTCGAAATTCGAATAAAAATTATACATTTTATTTATCATTTTTTTATGTAATACATATATACCTTTTATTAAGCTATAATATAAATTATTTTCAAAATTTATTCCAAGTATTATAATTACCCATTACCAAACCCAATAAATGACCCATAACTAAAATGTAAGTAGCAAATCTATCCGTAGTTTTCTAACCCCAAAAATATTAACTTGTAGTGGTTATTCCTGAATTCTCGTTTTGAATGTTAGACTTATGGTACTTTATTTGGAATGTTCTATGGCTGCTTTAAAACTTATGTTTCATTTTAATAGTTAATTACATGTTTTAAAAGAAACTGAATCAAATTGAATTTATTCGAATTCGATTCGAATTCGAATTTTTAATCGAATACGAATCGAATACGAATTGGGTTTTTTATTCGAATACGAATTGAATCGAATTGGGTAGGTTTTAATCGAATACGAATCGAATTCGAATTCAAGGAAAAATAAAAATTATTCGAACAATTCGATTCGAATAATTCAAAAATTCGATATTCGATTCGATGAACACCCCTATGATGGATGATGGTAGTGGATGATGGTGTTGTGATGGTGGTGGTGGGTGGTTGAAGTGTGAGAGAGGTGGTGTGCCAAGGGATGGTTCGCAAATGAGCCAAGCACCCCTATTTATAACCTGAACAGCAGCTCGGGCATGGCCCCGTGTCCATCCTCCTTCTCTTTCTTCATTAATTGCAGTTTGTCTACATTAGTTGACCACACCCCCGTGTCTGCTGGGCACGACCCCGTGTGCAGAAGCTGTACTATCAAGATTTCCCTAGATTTTGCGAATCTTAGAGTTGACCACGACCCCGTGTCCAGTGGGCACGCCCCCGTGGTGGGTGATAGAAGTTTCTACAGCTTTGTCTTTTCTGCTGACACTTGGGCACGCTCCCGTGCTCACTGAGCACGGGGCATGTTCAACCTTCTGTTCTTCTTGTTTTGCTTGGGAAGATGCTGTCGGGGGGTCGGACATGCCACGTTTGTCCTTTTTCTTGTATTTATGTTAGATTTAGCTGCCTTTTTCCTTCTTTTGTTCATTTGAGTTCATTTAATCCTGGAAATACAAAAGGAAGACAAAAACACACTTTTTCCAACATTAGTACTAAAAAGGGTTAGTTTTATGCCACATTTGATGTAATTTATATGTTGCATTTTGTGCACATCACAGGTTACCCTCTTGACACCTGTTGTTTCCTTTCATTTGTGACATAATATCCCCTTGAGTAGTTTTGATGGAAACTTTAGGTGTGGTTCACTGATCCGACTGGTGGAGTTGAATTGTGGTTGTTGATATTGTTACGGGTTATGACAGTGGTGTGATGAAACATAGGATCGAGTTCGAGACCTTTTAGAGGTGACTCAGTGTGGGGGTTAACACAGTCAACGGGTCAAGGTTATTTGTAAAAAGTCATTTGGTTTGAGGATGATGATTGGAACTTTGTGGGTGATCTGAATTGATTAGAATTTAGATTGTCCAGGGAAGGGTTTGGATTGGGTTTTATAAGATGGTCAACCAAAATGACGAATATACCCTCACATGTTATATGATCTGTATTGATTAGAATTTAGATTGTCCAGGGAAGGGTTTGGATTGGGTTTTATAAGATGGTCAACGAAAATGACGAATATACCCTCACATGTTATGCATGTGAAGGAATTTAACTGATAATATTAACTTGGTTAGTCGTAAACGATTGAACCCATAACATAAATAAACTTAAAGGATGTTTTTAGCAAGTTTTAAACATAAAGACTGAAATCTGCAAGTTTAAGCAAACATAAAGGACGTTTTTGTGCAATTTACTCTTTTCAAAATCCTCCTACCTGATTCCCCATATATTTATAATCAATAAATAATACCATTTCGATTGACAACCACTAAAAAATATTAGGGTGGAGAATGAATAATAACCCCAATATATTTCATTTTCTACGTAATTTGGGATAAAGTGTATTAGGTTGGATACTTCAATGTGTAACAAAAATTTCACATATTTCTATATACTTTGAGAAAGGGATATAAACTCTATCGTGAATGCTAACAATGCTTCAGAGTGAGGCTGTCGATTATTGTTGTCCTATTATGGTTCATTTAATTGAGTAAAGTTCAAAATTTTGATGGTCTACATTTAGCCAGGCAAAGCCCTTTACCCAAAAAATGTTCTATGTTTGATTATGTAGGAAAGTAATGATCAAACTAGTGTATTTTTTTTTATTGGTAAAGCCCTTTACCCAAAAAATGGTCTATGTTTGATTACGTAGGAAAGGTAATGATCAAACTAGTGTATTTTTTTTTTAGAATAATTAATTATAAGAATACGAGTAATTTGCTTATGTGGGTTTTACCAAACAAATTTATCATTTTGGATTTAAATTAGTATCACTAGCATAAAATTACATGTTCTAATCCAAGATTTTGAATTTTTGATCGGCAACTACTATACACTATACAGAGGATGTTGATCATTTTATCAGGTCCTTGAGGGAATGAGGTTCTGGTATTAGAAGAACTTCCCTCTAGGCTTAAAATACGTGTCGTCACGAGGTAGGATCAAACGGCCAACTGTTCATTCTCCTTCTCAGTCGGCAATTTCAGGTGGTTCAGAGATTACAAGTGGTTTGGCGGCGAGTATAGGAGGTTCGGCGATCGGCTCTGATTGTTCAGTTCTCCGTCCGAGATTACAGGTGGTTTAGGTAGCATTAGAGGTGATTACGCTACTTAATGTTGGAGCCATTATATCATATTGCAGGTGTTTTTCTAATTTATCATGAACTGTGATGGAATTTAAAACATGAAAATCAGTTGATTTGACTTTTTAACTGAAGTGATTAAATTCATGATTGAGATAGGTTTCATCATATCTAGATTTTGATACCTGTTGATGCGATTTCTACATGTGGTTTTGTTTGTATTTTCACTATTGGAATCATGAAGCTATTTAATTTTCAGTGTGTTTTAAGAAGTTTGGCATGTTTCTTATCTATGATTGAAATAAAATCCATTTTCCTTATGTTACTATTATGGTTAAAGAAGTAAAGAGACACAATTTTGTTAATGATTAGTTCAACACTTTGTTATATTGATGTGTGTAAAATGCAACATATAAATTACATCAAATGATGCATAAAACTAACCCTTTTTAGTACTAATGTTGGAAAAAGTGTGCTTTGTCTTCCTTTTGTATTTTCAGGACCAAATGAGCTTAAACGAACAAAAGGAATAAATATGCAGCAAAAACTAACATAAATACAAAGAAAAGGAATAAACGTGGCATGCCCGATCCCTCGACAGCATCTCCCAAAGCAAAAACAAGAAGACAGAAGCTAACCATGGGGCTGTGCCCAGCTCAACACGGGGCGTGCCCAGCTCACCACGGGGCGTGGCCATCTCACCACGGGGCGTGGTCAGCCTTGGCACAAAATACAAAGTTATAGAAGCTTCTATTCCCAGCACGGGGGCGTGCCCAGCTCCACACGGGTCGTGGTTAACGCTAAGATTCGCAGAATCTTGCAAATCTTGATAGTACAGATATGCTTCTGCACACGGGGCCGTTCCTAGCGGACACGGGGGCGTGTGGAGCTAATACAAACAAATTGCAATTAATGAAGAAAGAGAAAGAGGATGGACACGGGGTCGTGCCCAATGGACACGGGGCCGTGTCCGGGCATTTATGCAGGCTATAAATAGAGGTGCTTGGTTCACTTCAAAGGCATCCCTTGGCAAACCACCTCTCTCCCACTTCACCCACACTCCACCACCACTACAACCCACATCCACCACCATTATCCATCATCCATCTTAGAGTGTGTGTAGTAGTCTCGGGATCCAAGATTGATAGTAAGAGTTCCTGACAATCAAAGGCCATGTTTGCCTAAGTCTCTTACATCACTTGGTGAAGACAAGCATTTAGTGTAATACTTTTGATTTTTAATCTTTTCGCACTTTTTATTTGATTTTGTATTAATGACTTTAATAACTAGTTTCTTATGTTGAAGGTGAAACTTTCTTATCATTTGTCCGTGGTGTCTTGGCATTATTTTACAGTCTGTATAAAATAAAAGATTTTCACCATTCATATCTCTACGGTCTATATAGAGATATGTTGGCTACCTGGTCGGGGGTTAAGGGAATGGTTTGGTAAGGTTCTTGCCTTGTTCAGTGTATAGATCCTGCAATGACCTGGGTCAAGCTTACTAGGACCTCCTTCAATACCCACTGGTATTGGATGGCAGGGGTGCGAATGGCTTGATCCCCTCATATGTAAACTACTATTAGTACATTAACCCGGCTACTTGGGATTGTATCCCTGCTGACTCAAACCACTTAGCCGAGGGTAACATCACCTGCAAAAGAGGGGCCTACCGCATTACGCATTAATAACATAATTAATTATCTTTCAATATTCGGACCATTTAGGATTGTATCCTTGCTGACTCAAACTACTGGGTTGGGGGTAACGTCACCCTCAAAAGAGGGACCTACTAATATAACTAAGATAATCTCTTAAAAAGCGCAAAAGTGCGGAAATTATCAAAGGTTACACTAGAGGCGAGTTGGGTCCAAGTGATTCATCTTGTCTATCTGTTTTTATTTTATTTTATTTTTCAGCATTTTTAGTTTTTATTTTCATGTTTAAAACCTTTTCTAAAATTTTGATTTGATTAGACGTTGAGGATAAACCGGTACTAAAAGCTCATGTGTCCTTGGACGACCTCGGTATCTTACCAACGCTATACTACGCTCACGATGGGTGCACTTGCCCATATGTGTGTTTAGTGTTAGTTGAATATCGTGTTTTATAAACTTAAAACTTGACTAATGTGTTAAAAAGGGCTTAAAATATCAATAAAAATATATGACACCTAACACACGTCATATATGCTAAAGACATGGATGGCCATTTGAGTTTTAACAAAATTAAAGCCATTGGTATTTTATGCAAAAAAAAAAAAAAAAAAAACAAACTTTTATTTCGCACGTGTGAGGTAAACGATAACCCAAATCTGTCTATTTATATGTCAATGAGTTGAAATAGCTACCTCGACTAATTAAGTTTTATGTCGGCGGTTTGCAAACTACTGGGTTGAGGGTAACGTCACCCTCAAAAGAGGGACCTACTAATATAACTAAGATAATCTCTTAAAAAGCGCAAAAGTGCGGAAATTATCAAAGGTTACACTAGAGGCGAGTTGGGTCCAAGTGATTCATCTTGTCTATCTGTTTTTATTTTATTTTATTTTTCAGCATTTTTAGTTTTTATTTTCATGTTTAAAACCCTTTCTAAAATTTTGATTTGATTAGACGTTGAGGATAAACCGGTACTAAAAGCTCATGTGTCCTTGGACGACCTCGGTATCTTACCAACGCTATACTACGCTCACGATGGGTGCACTTGCCCATATGTGTGTTTAGTGTTAGTTGAATATCGTGTTTTATAAACTTAAAACTTGACTAAAGTGTTAAAAAGGGCTTAAAATATCAATAAAAATATATGACACCTAACACACGTCATATATGCTAAAGACATGTATGGCCATTTGAGTTTTAACAAAATTAAAGCCATTGGTATTTTATGCAAAAAAAAAAAAAAAAACAAACTTTTATTTCGCACGTGTGAGGTAAACGATAACCCAAATCTGTCTATTTATATGTCAATGAGTTGAAATAGCTACCTCGACTAATTAAGTTTTATGTCGGCGGTTTGCAAACTACTGGGTTGAGGGTAACGTCACCCTCAAAAGAGGGACCTACTAATATAACTAAGATAATCTCTTAAAAAGCGAAAAGTGCGGAAATTATCAAAGGTTACACTAGAGGCGAGTTGGGTCCAAGTGATTCATCTTGTCTATCTGTTTTTATTTTATTTTATTTTTCAGCATTTTTAGTTTTTATTTTCATGTTTAAAACCTTTTCTAAAATTTTGATTTGATTAGACGTTGAGGATAAACCGGTACTAAAAGCTCATGTGTCCTTGGACGACCTCGGTATCTTACCAACGCTATACTACGCTCACGATGGGTGCACTTGCCCATATGTGTGTTTAGTGTTAGTTGAATATCGTGTTTTATAAACTTAAAACTTGACTAAAGTGTTAAAAAGGGCTTAAAATATCAATAAAAATATATGACACCTAATACACGTCATATATGCTAAAGACATGGATGGCCATTTGAGTTTTAACAAAATTAAAGCCATTGGTATTTTATGCAAAAAAAAAAAAAAACAAACTTTTATTTCGCACGTGTGAGGTAAACGATAACCCAAATCTGTCTATTTATATGTCAATGAGTTGAAATAGCTACCTCGACTAATTAAGTTTTATGTCGGCGGTTCAGGTGTGGTAATGTTGCTGTCATTCTTGAACTAGATAAGAGTCTGAATAAACAGTTTCGAGTATCTAAAGCAGCTCCACATGTTTGTTATTAAGATCCATAATTTCAAGTATAATTAGTTTCGAGTATTTAAAACGATTCAGGCCAGGTGGGGTTGGCCTGCATACCACTTATTTGTAGTATTTTTCTAGTTCGTTTTTTATTGTTTGGATTAGCGAAAAAAAACGGGCAAAAATGAGTTAGGTTGAAAAATTGGTAAAATATGGTTCGGAATGAAATGGGTCAGGCCTGGTGGGGTTGAGCTGCATACCACTTAATTGTAGTATTTTCATGTTTTTCATTGTAAATTGTTTGGTTTAGCTAAAAACGAGCTAAAACGGGGTTGGGTTGAATAACGAGTCAAAATAGGTTCAGCTAGAAAACGAGAGACCTGGTGGGGTTGAGCTACAAACCACTTAGGTGCAGTATCTTTTTTGTTTCATTATAGGTGGTTTGGGTTGGCTGAAAAAGGGGCCGGAATGGGTTGGGTTGAGTGATAGGCCAAAATATGTTTGGGTCAAAATGTGGTCAGGCCAGGTCGGGTTGAGCTCCCAACGCAAAGCACTTGTGGTATTTTCTATGTTTCATTATAGGCGGTTTGGGTTAATTGACTAACGAGTCAAAGTGGGCCAGGAAGGTTGGGTTGAGATGCCACTTATTTGTCAATTTATTTTGTAAATACTTAGTGGGTCAAATATAAGTGGTTTAGGTTAATTGTCAGTTTATTTTGTATATGCTTAGCGAGTCAACCGACCCAATTGATCTATTTCCCTTTTCCTAGATTCTTGGATTTGAGCGTTTAAGATAAAAGATAACCAGAATCTGGTCATTCTTAACTAAAATGTATTGACATGTGTACTTCTTGGCGAACGGCGAAAATGAGAGTCATGCATATGAATTCCATTATACAAAGCTAAGAAGTTGGTCATATCTAGCAGATTGGACAGAGTTGTTTCCGAAACAACTGGTGTATTCAGAAACCCTTCAGTAGTAAGTGAGTTGAAGGAACCAAATCTTTCCTTCCTTACTGATGCAGATTTAGTAAGCTTTCTATTTCCTTTGTTTATAATCAAATAGTTAGTCCCTTTGTTATATTTAATAAAAACAATCAAATACTAATTAAACGCATCATGTTTTAATCATACTTTTAACAGCAACGTCCCCGAAGCGGAACATGCTCAATATCTTTAGGGGTTAATGGGCATAATCGTCGACTTAGTACAAGAAATTACTAGTGCAGTTGCGTGTTTAAAACCGGGAGATGAAGGACTGGAGGTGAAAGAGAACACATACAAGATTGAACAGTCTTTGCTGAATGTGACATTACAAGTGATGCAACATTGACGTTCTGTACATTCGAGTCGGGTTGGGTCGGGTCACTTGTTAATATAATAGTATATTAAATTTATGTTATGGGGGAATTGAATTTGGTTAGGATGATAAGTAGTGGAGTTTTGTTTGATATTTTACTGGATCTTCAAATGTTATAATAATATATCAACAGTAGCAGCAAGAAAAAGGGTAGGTTGATTGATGGTTTAGTTTATAATAGAGTACATTTGGTGAGTAGTTATAACTTATTTGATCTGATTGTTTATATGCAGGGGTTTGTTAGGGAGACCCAACCCTTGCCAGAACGGTAGATAAAACATCAGCAAACATGGGAGAAAAATGGTTCCGCAACGTGAGCCGGGTTGAATAAATCTAGTTAAATTTAATTGTAAACTAATAAGTATATTACTAACAATAAAATTTTTATTGAAGTATATAACTAACAATAAAATTTTTATTACGTATTAAAATAAAAATTACAGAAAAAACTTCAACAAAATTACAATAACTTAAAAATAAAATAACATACAACATTTTAATAATAAAAAAAATTAATTAGTGGTTCAATGGTATAAATACTCCAATTGCTCCATAAGATCCGATCGAAGGTTAACGCGGATTGTCCGTGATCGTATATGTGTAAGAATATTATTCTCTAACTATTTCCTCGCTTGGAGGATCTGATGACTGTCGTGATGTCAACCAAAAACCTATTTAAACTATAGTATAGAGTAAACAGGGTATCGAACCACCGGAGGATTGTGGAAAGTGTTATAAGGTTAAGTGTTGATTAACTAAGACGAAAAAAGAAAAACTTTGTTGTGAGTTTGATTGATTGTCTAAAAATTACGAACTAAAAGTGAAGTTCAAATCAAGAGAGGGAACAATGATTCCTCCAGATTTCATGTTTTACAGCTAGATTCAATTATGTGTTTAGTCGAAACACTTACATAGACATAAGTGTTGAACCTAATTAATCAATTGTGATAATCAACGACTAAGTACTCCAGTCAATACATAACGGGAGGTTATCAAATAATTATCAATTGCGATTACCAACCCTAATCCCATAGCAAATATATCCCAATTACTAGAACTCTCGGGAATTGAATGATTAAGAATTAAGGTTAAACAAAATGCAATCAGTTACAATCGATTAATCAAATCAAAGGTGAAAAGCATCGAATGCTTAGATCACCGAGTTTAAACGATAGTCACAAACACATAATATCATCTAACTTACAAAAACCCTCCATCCGGAGGAAACCAAAAGTGTTTGGTTGCTCATCTCGCACATGTGATCTTCAAGAGCTTGAATAACGAAGTGTTGCATGATCGAATCGGCAAGAAGTGAAGAGATGATGATGATTGATTTGAACTTGAATGCCAAAACTTTTGTTTCTTTGCTTCCCTAGTCGACAAAGGATGATGAGTGTGGAGAAAATTAGGTTTTTTCTAATTAAAACCCTCCAAAAATTCGCATACTGCGCGCCCCCAATAAACCCTAAAAACACGCCTTCACCTACGATCTCTAGACCGTAGGCTACGGCTCATAGCAGCTCACAAGGATCCCCTCCAGCGTAGGTGGAGGTCTGAACCGCAGGCCAAGGTGTGGAGTCCCTGTTTGCTTTCTTATGTTGCACTCCCATATCGTGACCCACGGTTGGTACACCGTGAGTGAAACCGTGAATCAACAGCTCCCCCACAACACTCATACAACTTTCAGCACATGTCAATATTGGTCCCCCAACTTTCTCTTTCTTTATTTCTTCAACATCTCAATGGCATTTAGCTTCCATTTAGTTACCAGAAAGCCCTTATACTTTGTCATTACTCATTCTTCCACATATCAACTTTAATAATCATTCATTTAATAACCATCTGTCGCAACCCCCGATCCCTAATCCCCGGGAACGGGCGACCGCGAGCCAGTTTCGGTGTTATCGCGTTAATGTCTAATTTGGCAACGGAAATTTTCATCAGGACCGTAGTTAGGAAATATTTTATCAGAGTAAACCACCATATTTTATAACATTAAACACATGGGTAAAACCCAAGTTTTTAGTATACACACTTTTATAGGAATAAATCCTATTTAATTAACAAAAACATCTATTTTATTCTTAGGTAACTTTATGGCCACTTTTCCAAGCCTTCAGTGCTGTCCAGCTGGCTTCTATTTGGCTTTCACATTTTGTTACCTGAAACGCGTTTAAAAACATTTTGTCAGTGGGAAATACTGGTGAGTGAATCCCAGTTCAATCAAGTTTAAGTAAATTCATTTCACAGTGTACAGTATTGAGGGCGATCTCGCAATTACATTTGTTTCCAAGTTATACCAATTATCACCCGTTGGTACTGTCAAACCTGACTTGTGAAAATGTTACTCCTTGACCAGGTGGTAACAAATTTTGTATACAAAACCCCAACATACCCACGATAATTTTATTCTTACAAATACTCAATAACTGTTATTCGCATGGAAAGGTATTTAAGGTTTTGTAAAAACAATTAACAAAAGATTTACAAAAAGTGGATCAACTCACAAAAATGAGTATATAAAAAGAAGATTAACTCACATTGCTGTTTTAGGGTTTTCAGTAAGGATTTCCTGGGAATAATCTATAAATTACACAAATGCACGTGTGTTAGTATAATAACCCATTTTAACATTAGTAATACCCTCCCCGAGACGGCATTCCAATGACTACGTCGGGCAGAACCACGACAGCCGTTACGGAACCCTAGATCAATCGGGCAGAGTATCTAATACGTCTCCAGGGGTTATAATACTTACATCGTAGCAGAACCTCGCTATTTAGGGGGTATAATACCCGCGTATAATAAGCCTACTATCAGAAATTTGAGATTAAGAAACGAAAATGAGCGAATTCGACTGAGATCCGATGCGTTCTATTTATAGGGGCCGAAATCGACTTTCACGCGGCCCGCGTCAACCCTGGGTCAACGAGTAGCTTAGCTGGGTCATCAAATAGGTCTGCCGGGTGTTGGGCCACGTGGCCGCACAGGGCTTGCCACCCTTTTGATCTCACGCGACCCGCGTAAGGGTAAGCTTAAGCTTACGCGGCCCGCCTAAACTTAAAATTTCAGTTTTTAATTATTTTTAATACTATTTTATGTATTTGAGGCCCGTTTTCGCGTATGGGGTGTATTTAAAGACATATTAGGACATTTTAAACATTTTTAGGGTGTCGGAAAATAATCGAGGGTGTCGGTTTTCTTGAGGATTGTTACATCCTCCCTACCTTGTTTTAGATCTTGTCCTCGAGATCTACTGGAACAAGTGCGGATATTTCTTTTGTATTTCTGATTCAAGCTCCCATGTGTACTCAGGTCCTCTTTTGGAGTCCTACTTCACTTTGACCAGAACTAATCTCTTATGCTTGAGATTCTTAACCTTCCTGTCTTCAATCTGTAGAGGCTTCTCTACAAACTTGAGTTATTCATTTACCTCTATATCCTTAAGAGGCACTACAAGTGATCCATCAGCTAAGCATTTCTTGAGATTAGATATATGAAATATGTCATGTATACCTACCATTTCCTCTGGCAGTTGTAGCTGATAGGCTACAGGTCCTATTCTTCTAATAATCTCAAAAGGTCCAATATACCTGGGACTTAGCTTTCCTCTTTTGATGAATCTTACCACTCCTTTCCAAGGAGAGACTTTTAACAACACCTTGTCACCTACTTGGAATTCTAATGGCTTACGTCTGTTATCAGCGTAACTCTTTGTAACATTTGTGCCTGTAATCATCATGAACAGTTCAATTATCAATAAAATAATGTTATTTGATCCCAATGTTTGTTTCATTGTGTTTTACATTTTTCGTGTTTTGACTTTTATTCAATTCCAAACTCTACATCACTTTCTGGAGAGTTATACGCTAACTGGTGCGTAAACGTACTCAGTTTAGTGCGACAAATACTCCGGAACATCAACATATACTCAACATACCTTAGATAACCTTTACATAACTTAGAAATAAGTTTTGAAGGCTTTGGTATAGCAAAAACAAGTTAATTCGCTTACAGGGACTAAACTTGACAAACTGCGAAAGTATGCCAATTTGAACTGTAACGAACATTCCGGAACATGTCCATAAGTTAAACATACCATAAATATCCTTTACATAGCTTAGAAATAGGCTTTGAGAAGTTTGGTATGCTAAAACAAACTTTTGGATCATTCAGGGACTAAAAGTGTCAAAAAGTGCTTAAGTTTGCACTTTCGCGCATAACTTACGTTCTGAATACATCCGGACATCCAAAAATTTATGTAAGCATCCTTATATTATGCCTTAGTGTTTGGCATGAGAAAAATCCATTCGTCGCGTCATTTGGATCGTCTTTCACGCTTATGCGCATTCCGTCGTAATTAAGCGAACATCGCGATCGTACGGCCAAACGAACCGACATCCGACATATTTTTGGGCATGTTTCATGTCCACAATGTTTAGGAATCATTTTAGGGCCTTAAAGATAACTTTACAGGTCTTAAAGGGGCTGGAAATAGCTTAAAAACGCAACAGGGGCTGAATACGTAAATTCTGCAAGTGGTGCAGATCAGACGGGGCTAGGCGACCCGCGTAAGACCTGCACCCACTTTCACGCGGGCCGCGTGAACATGTCTGACAGCAGATTCTGCATTTAATGCAGAATCTGGCCTTTCGTTCGATCAAAGGGCGATGCCTTTTCACCCAAATGAAGGGCCAAGGGTCAAATACACTGAATCTAACCCCTGGACACGTGTACGCACGAGATCAAAGCACGTTATTCGATAAAACGATCCTAACGGTTCCACTTTTCCTATAAATACCCCCCCTTTTTGTGTAAAAACCCACAAATCAGATCTAAATGCTCTAAGTTGATGCTTATGCTTCATACCTGAGCTATTGGATCTTGATTAGCACTCGGGGACCCTCCGTAAGTCTTCTTTCGCTCTTTTATTCGCTTTTCGAGTCCGAAAGTCAACGTTTTGTTGACTTTCTGCATTGACCAGCTTATGGTCGATGCGAAGTTCATGGAACTTCATAACGTGAGCGTGATCATGATGGTTATGGTCCATAGTGACCATACCTACTGATCACCACGTTATCTAGGCTCGGTGACGAGTCGTAGTTTCGGCCAAAATGTGCATTCTTGCATATTTTGTAACCAAACTACTCGTGGGCATCAAAGCCGTTTGCCTTGATGTCAAACCTGTTTCTAAACTTAGTTAAGCATGTTCTAACATGCTTAGCTCGTCACTTTTAGTTTAGTGCTTATATAGGGTCGTAAGGTAAGCGATCTAAACCATCGCTTATACTTTCGAACCCGACCCATTTGGTCGGTCATTAGGACCTGACCAAACACATTAGGTGACCATAGCTATAACCTTCCGAGGTTATACCTTGTGGTCACGATGTTAGGCGTTCCGAACGCGTTCTACGCGAACGACGCGTAAGGTGGCATAAGCTACCTAAACGGGTCGTGATGGACCGTAAGCACTTAGGTTAAGTTTCATTTTAGTATGTAGGCTTTGTTAAAACATATTACACGAGTCTCCATACTCGTCTGGTTTACGAACCCGCGTACTGTCCGATCCTCCCGATTTGGCCCGGTATATTAACATAGCTACCAATTAGGTGCCGTTGATATTCCGTGACCTCTCGCATTTACCTGGTTATTCCACAAGAACAACAAAGCAACCTCAGGTGAGTACATAGAACCCCATCTTTTACTGTTTTCCAAACTGTTTTGGGGTGAAACACATGTGCCTATCTGTTACATTCATGCTTTCCATGTTTTCACATCATATGCCTGCTATGTTGTTAGTACATTATAGTACACGATTTCATTACATTTTATGCTATGTATGCCCATTGTGTGCGTACTTAGTACATTGATTTACATTACATTTTCTGTTGCATATGTTTACTCAGCATATGGACACATTGATTTACATAAACATTTCTGTTGCATATGTTTACTCAGCATATGGACACATTGATTTACATAAACATTTCTGTTGCATATGTTTACTCAGCATATGGACACATTGATTTACATGAACATTTCTGCTGCATATGTTTACTCAGCATATGGGCACATGCCTTCATTTTGTTATGACATTTGGTTTGTTTAACATGGGACAATACATTCATTAACATTAGCTACGCCGTTCGTTAGTAGGTAGTGGTACCATAGGAATTGACAACTCCCATTCCTGAAGTCCTGGGTTTGATAGGACTGGAAGGAATGACCGAATTCGATATACATAACTTAGATAAACCTTTAATTTGTTTAAGGGTTTATCGCCGCAGTCTCAAGGCTTGGATGTATGCATAGTTTACAATACCGCATAAATGTTAATATCAATAGAGCATGCATTTTCCGCAGAACATAACGTTGATTTAAACCACGTTTTACTTCAACGACTTGTTTTGTGCATATGGTTTAAGTTGATACATTTCGCTTACCATACATGATAACATTTTGGGATGCACATTACATGATTTACATTGAACATAAACACGTTGACATTGACATACACATTTGGTGGTTTACATTTGAACATAAACATTTGACATGGTTTACAATAACACTTGACATTTGGTTTACACATGAACAATTTACATGGTGGATTGGTTTGGGTAAATGATTTAAGTAACATGGCATATGTAATATGATACAAACATGGTGGATACGCCGCTGGTACTTCCTATATAAGTGTTTGTATAATATTACATATCGTGGCGTTATCTAAGTCATTTCAGTTTAGACACATTACACTTTACATAAGTAACATATTCTTCACAAGACATTATTTTCACAAACAACTTATCTTATTCAACTCATTTTACTTGGTTATTCGTTTAACCTTGCACTTATTTATACGTATCGTTTGATGTTATCGTTTTTCAAATGATTTACAAAGCAAAACAAATTACAAGGTTCATGACTGACTGTTATTAAACATTCTTTAAAACTCAAGTCATGAACCCCATTTTCACAAAACCTATGTATCTCACAGGCATTTTTATGCTGACGTACCTACTTTCACATGTGTTTTCAGGAGCTATTCCATAGGACGATGATCATGATTCTAGGGCGGACCTGTGCCTTAGAGCCTAAAAACGAAGCTAGACTAGTTTAATCATGTTATAAACTTTGTATTTTCCTGCTTTGAAACAATGGAACACTCTTGTCAATAAATAAAATGTAACTTTAATTTCCATGGTTGTATAACAATTAATTCTGTCCACGACACTCCCCGGCGTTTCCGCCGCGGTTGCATGTTATACGCGGCCGGGGTGTGACAGAAGAGTTGGTATCAGAGCCATTGGTTATAGGGAATTAGGTTATTAGTAATGCTTTGACCTAGACTATAACTTTAGGACCCTAACACAAGTTATCTTGTGTTTAGAGTTTAAAACATGCACATCACCTATCCTTAGGTGATAACTACAACGGGAACTTCGGTTCCGCATCCGCTTTGAAAATTAATCATCTGTTCTAGGATGATTGATTACTAGGTTTTGAACCCTCTATTATAAGGTTTTGAACCCCTTTGGATTTTCAAAAATCCCGTCAAAGTGTTGGGTTAATAGTGTGAACACGTGCGAACTGGAAGGGTGAATGCCTGTACCCTGAGTTTTCTGTCTAAGGCTAGAGTGTTCGTACAAATCCACATAATCGGACCAGTCACTCTTACCTGGGAACTCTTGGGGTGAGTGTTCACTTATAGGCGAGCATGTCTTCGCGATACACTAATTCTGACCCATTTACTTTGACTAGACATTTCATATCACTTGTTTGCATTGCGATGCATAACCACCATCTTTGCTTTTATTGATTCTGTTTCGTCTCATTCTCTTCATCCAATCATCTCACTCGTTTCATTTCATGTTTTTCTCTTCTAGAATGCCTCCTCGACGCGACAACCAGATAGCTACTGCCGAGCTGGCGGAGATTATTGCGCAGCAGATGGCTGCTCAATTTCCAAATCTCTTTGCTCAATGGAACCAGGCCAACAACAACAATGGTACATGCAAATACAAGGATTTTAACCAGGCTAAGCCACTCAAGTTTAGTGGTTCTGAAGGAGCAACTGGGCTTCTTCAGTGGTTCGAGAGCATCGAGAACACTTTTCGCCATGTGCAGTGTCCGGATAATCGCAAAGTCGAGTTTTCTTCAAGCGTGTTTCAGAAGAGGGCTCTAACATGGTGGAATGGGGTTATGAGGGATCAAGGTGCAGAAGTTGCTCTAGCTCAGACATGGGCTCAACTGAGAGCTCTTATGATGAGGGAGTTTTGTCCTCGTCATGAACAACGAGCGTTGGAGAAGGAATTTGATGTGTTGAAGCAAGATAGTGGCGAGCACAGGGCTTATACAGATAGGTTTGAGGAGCTGAGTCTTCTTTGCCCGAATATGGTTACCCCACTCGATAAGGCCATCGAAAGATACATCGACGGCCTACCTGACTCAGTACAAGACATCCTTACTGGTAGCAACCCTACCACACTCCGTCAGGCGATCGAGTTATCGGCGACGTTGACTGAGTCACAGATCCGAAAGAATAAACTACACAGGAAGGGTGACAAGGGCAAGAAGCAGTCGGCTGACAAGGAGGATAGTAAGAAAGATCAGAACAAGAATGGAAAAGATTCTGGTTCATCAAAGAGGTCAAGGAAGCGTAAGGCTTCCCAAAATTTTGCTGTCACTGCCCAAGCAAACCAGGCAGCTCCCAACCAGCCTCCAGCAAAGAAACCCTACTCAGGAAGTGCACCTTTGTGCAATCGATGCAACAGTCACCACCAACCGCAATATCAGTGCCGTTTCTGTACTAACTGTGGGAAGTCGGGTCATCTTGCCGATGTTTGTCGGTTTGCTCAGAATAACGCAGTCCAGAACCCTGCTCAACAGGTTGCTCAACAACAGGGTCAGGCTGCACGACCAAACTACCCACCAGGTGCTTGTTATAACTGTGGGGATCTGACCCACTACAGAAATCGGTGTCCAAGACTAGTCAACCAGAACCAGAATGCAAACCAGAATCCGGCACCGGCTCGAGGTCGAGTCTTCAACATGAATGCACAAGAAGCACAAGCAGACAACGAGGTGGTGAACGGTACGTTCTTTATTAATAATCAGCCAGCATCTGTTCTTTTTGATTCGGGTGCCGACAAGAGTTTCGTGTCATTGTCTTTCGAGACAATGCTTCGCGTGTCTAGAACGAAACTAGGTAAACCTTTGACAGTAGAGGTTGCCAGTGGTGAACCCATTGTTCTTAATTCTGTTCTACGTAACTGCCAGTTGAATCTTAACGACCATATTTTTCCTATTGACCTCACACCAATGCAACTTGGAAGCTTCGACGTTATAGTGGGAATGGATTGGTTATCCAAGCATCGCGCAGAGATAGTATGTTCTGAGAAGATTATTCGTATACCGCTGTCGACAGGCGAGATCCTACAAGTTCGTGGTGAGAAGCCTGCCGGTGGTCTCAAACTCATGTCTTGTTTTAAAGCATGGAAGTATCTGCGAAAGCACTATGTGGCTTTCTTAGCACATGTTACAGCAGATAAAGGCCAGGGTAAGTCTATTTCAGATATTCCTGTCGTTCGGGATTATTCCGAAGTATTCCCTGAAGACTTACCTGGTCTACCTCCAGCACGCCAAGTCGAGTTCCGTATTGATCTCGTACCTGGTGCAAACCCCATTGCCAGAGCTCCATACCGTCTTGCACCATCCGAGATGCAAGAGTTGTCTAAACAGCTGCAGGAACTCTCCGACAAAGGTTTTATCCGTCCTAGCTTTTCACCCTGGGGTGCTCCCGTTCTTTTTGTAAAGAAGAAGGATGGATCTTTTAGAATGTGTATCGATTATCGTGAGCTTAACAAGCTTACCATCAAAAATCGATATCCCCTACCTCGCATTGATGATCTCTTCGATCAATTGCAAGGTGCTTCATACTTTTCAAAGATTGATCTTCGATCTGGATATCATCAGCTCTGTGTGCATGAAGAAGATATTCCAAAGACAGCGTTCCGTACTCGTTATGGACATTACGAGTTCACAGTCATGCCATTCGGTTTGACTAATGCTCCTGCTGTTTTCATGGACTTAATGAATAGGGTCTGCAAGCCTTATTTAGATAAGTTCATCATCGTTTTCATTGACGACATTTTGATATATTCTAAGACGCGAGCTGATCATGAGCAACATCTTCGTCTTACATTGGAACTCCTAAAGAAAGAACAACTTTTCGCCAAATTCTCCAAGTGTGAATTCTGGCTTAAAGAGGTTCAATTCTTAGGACATATTGTCAACAAACAAGGTATTCATGTAGATCCCTCCAAGATCAGTGCGATTAAGGATTGGGATACACCTACTACCCCTACTGAAGTTCGTTCTTTTCTTGGTCTAGCGGGTTATTACCGCCGCTTCATAGAAAATTTCTCGAAGATTGCAGTTCCTCTAACTGCTCTAACTCAGAAGAACAAGCCATTTGAATGGGGAGTCAAACAAGAGGAAGCGTTTCAGACTTTGAAACAAAAGCTTTGCGACGCACCTGTCCTAACATTGCCTGAGGGCAATGATGATTTCGTCGTTTATTGTGACGCATCTAAATTAGGGCTTGGCTGCGTCCTGATGCAAAGAAACAAAGTCATAGCATACGCATCAAGGCAGTCGAAGATACATGAGAAGAACTACACCACTCATGATCTTGAGTTGGGTGCAGTTGTCTTCGCTCTCAAAATTTGGAGACACTATTTGTACGGTACAAAGTGTGTGGTTTTCACTGACCACAAAAGTCTTCAACATATCTTCAATCAAAAAGAGCTCAACATGAGACAACGACGTTGGGTTGAACTTCTAAACGACTACGACTGCGAGATTCGCTACCATCCTGGTAAGGCGAATGTCGTAGCCGATGCATTGAGTCGCAAGGAACGTACTAAGCTTCATTGTGTACGTGTCCAATCTGTTATTCAAACCGATATACAAGCCCGTATTTCTCAGGCCCAACAAGCTTGTGTTTCACAAGGTTTGATGGATAAGGAACTTCCTTATCACATAACTCCTGCTTTAGAGCTGAAGGACAATGGATCATATTACTTCATGGACCGTTTGTGGGTCCCGAGCCAAGATAATCTCCGTACCTTGCTTATGGATGAAGCCCATAAGTCTCGTTATTCCATTCATCCTGGCTCAGATAAGATGTATAAGGATCTTCGTATTCAGTATTGGTGGCCTGGTATGAAGAAAGACATTGCCTTATACGTATCCAAATGCCTTACTTGTCTTAAGGTTAAGGCAGAACATCAGCGTCCTTCTGGCTTATTGGAACAACCGGAGATCCCAGTTTGGAAATGGGAAAACATTACTATGGATCTCATTACTAAACTCCCACGCACAAAGAAAGGTCACGATGCCATCTGGGTAGTCGTTGATCGTCTTACCAAGTCAGCACATTTCTTGCCAATCCGTGAGGATTATTCAGCTGACAGACTTGCTCAAATCTACGTAGATGAAATTGTAGCTAGACATGGTGTTCCTTTGAGCATCATTTCTGACAGAGATGCTCGTTTCACTTCTCATTTTTGGAGAACCATGCAATCTGCTATGGGGTCTCAACTTAATCTGAGCACAGCTTATCATCCGCAAACGGATGGTCAATCTGAAAGAACAATCCAGACACTGGAGGATATGCTTAGAGCTTGTGTGATAGACTTTGGTGGTAGTTGGGATTCACATCTTCCATTGATTGAATTCTCCTACAACAACAGTTATCACTCCAGCATCAACATGGCTCCTTTCGAGGCTCTCTATGGTCGAAAATGTCGTTCACCAGTCTGCTGGAATGAGATTGGCGAGGCTCAGCTTACTGGACCTGCCCTCATCCTAGAGACAACAGAAAAGGTAAAGAAAGTTCGTGATAACCTTCAGACAGCTAGAAGCCGTCAAAAGAGTTACGCGGACCTAAAACGCAAACCCTTGGATTTTCAAGTCGGTGATCGTGTATTACTTAAGGTCTCACCTTGGAAAGGTGTGATCAGATTTGGAAAGAAAGGAAAACTTGCACCTAGATATGTTGGACCATTCAAGATCGTCGAAAGAATCGGTAAGGTAGCCTACAGACTTGAGTTACCTCCTGAACTTGGAAATGTTCATCCAACCTTTCACGTGTCCAATCTCAAGAGGTGTTTAGCTGATGAAAACCTCCACATACCGCTTGACGAAATTCGTGTTGATGAAACACTGAAATTTGTTGAGAAACCGGTAGAAATCATGGAACGTGAAGTCAAGTGGCTCAAACGCAAGCGCATTCCTTTGGTCAAGGTTCGTTGGGAATCTAAGCGTGGACCCGAGTTTACTTGGGAACGTGAAGACCAAATGAAGGCAAAATATCCGCATCTTTTTCAATCAGTTTCCTCTAAATAAATTTCGGGACGAAATTTCCACAAGTAGGGGAGACTGTAACATTTGTGCCTGTAATCATCATGAACAGTTCAATTATCAATAAAATAATGTTATTTGATCCCAATGTTTGTTTCATTGTGTTTTACATTTTTCGTGTTTTGACTTTTATTCAATTCCAAACTCTACATCACTTTCTGGAGAGTTATACGCTAACTGGTGCGTAAACGTACTCAGTTTAGTGCGACAAATACTCCGGAACATCAACATATACTCAACATACCTTAGATAACCTTTACATAACTTAGAAATAAGTTTTGAAGGCTTTGGTATAGCAAAAACAAGTTAATTCGCTTACAGGGACTAAACTTGACAAACTGCGAAAGTATGCCAATTTGAACTGTAACGAACATTCCGGAACATGTCCATAAGTTAAACATACCATAAATATCCTTTACATAGCTTAGAAATAGGCTTTGAGAAGTTTGGTATGCTAAAACAAACTTTTGGATCATTCAGGGACTAAAAGTGTCAAAAAGTGCTTAAGTTTGCACTTTCGCGCATAACTTACGTTCTGAATACATCCGGACATCCAAAAATTTATGTAAGCATCCTTATATTATGCCTTAGTGTTTGGCATGAGAAAAATCCATTCGTCGCGTCATTTGGATCGTCTTTCACGCTTATGCGCATTCCGTCGTAATTAAGCGAACATCGCGATCGTACGGCCAAACGAACCGACATCCGACATATTTTTGGGCATGTTTCATGTCCACAATGTTTAGGCATCATTTTAGGGCCTTAAAGATAACTTTACAGGTCTTAAAGGGGCTGGAAATAGCTTAAAAACGCAACAGGGGCTGAATACGTAAATTCTGCAAGTGGTGCAGATCAGACGGGGCTAGGCGACCCGCGTAAGACCTGCACCCACTTTCACGCGGGCCGCGTGAACATGTCTGACAGCAGATTCTGCATTTAATGCAGAATCTGGCCTTTCGTTCGATCAAAGGGCGATGCCTTTTCACCCAAATGAAGGGCCAAGGGTCAAATACACTGAATCTAACCCCTGGACACGTGTACGCACGAGATCAAAGCACGTTATTCGATAAAACGATCCTAACGGTTCCACTTTTCCTATAAATACCCCCCCTTTTTGTGTAAAAACCCACAAATCAGATCTAAATGCTCTAAGTTGATGCTTATGCTTCATACCTGAGCTATTGGATCTTGATTAGCACTCGGGGACCCTCCGTAAGTCTTCTTTCGCTCTTTTATTCGCTTTTCGAGTCCGAAAGTCAACGTTTTGTTGACTTTCTGCATTGACCAGCTTATGGTCGATGCGAAGTTCATGGAACTTCATAACGTGAGCGTGATCATGATGGTTATGGTCCATAGTGACCATACCTACTGATCACCACGTTATCTAGGCTCGGTGACGAGTCGTAGTTTCGGCCAAAATGTGCATTCTTGCATATTTTGTAACCAAACTACTCGTGGGCATCAAAGCCGTTTGTCTTGATGTCAAACCTGTTTCTAAACTTAGTTAAGCATGTTCTAACATGCTTAGCTCGTCACTTTTAGTTTAGTGCTTATATAGGGTCGTAAGGTAAGCGATCTAAACCATCGCTTATACTTTCGAACCCGACCCATTTGGTCGGTCATTAGGACCTGACCAAACACATTAGGTGACCATAGCTATAACCTTCCGAGGTTATACCTTGTGGTCACGATGTTAGGCGTTCCGAACGCGTTCTACGCGAACGACGCGTAAGGTGGCATAAGCTACCTAAACGGGTCGTGATGGACCGTAAGCACTTAGGTTAAGTTTCATTTTAGTATGTAGGCTTTGTTAAAACATATTACACGAGTCTCCATACTCGTCTGGTTTACGAACCCGCGTACTGTCCGATCCTCCCGATTTGGCCCGGTATATTAACATAGCTACCAATTAGGTGCCGTTGATATTCCGTGACCTCTCGCATTTACCTGGTTATTCCACAAGAACAACAAAGCAACCTCAGGTGAGTACATAGAACCCCATCTTTTACTGTTTTCCAAACTGTTTTGGGGTGAAACACATGTGCCTATCTGTTACATTCATGCTTTCCATGTTTTCACATCATATGCCTGCTATGTTGTTAGTACATTATAGTACACGATTTCATTACATTTTATGCTATGTATGCCCATTGTGTGCGTACTTAGTACATTGATTTACATTACATTTTCTGTTGCATATGTTTACTCAGCATATGGACACATTGATTTACATAAACATTTCTGTTGCATATGTTTACTCAGCATATGGACACATTGATTTACATAAACATTTCTGTTGCATATGTTTACTCAGCATATGGACACATTGATTTACATGAACATTTCTGCTGCATATGTTTACTCAGCATATGGGCACATGCCTTCATTTTGTTATGACATTTGGTTTGTTTAACATGGGACAATACATTCATTAACATTAGCTACGCCGTTCGTTAGTAGGTAGTGGTACCATAGGAATTGACAACTCCCATTCCTGAAGTCCTGGGTTTGATAGGACTGGAAGGAATGACCGAATTCGATATACATAACTTAGATAAACCTTTAATTTGTTTAAGGGTTTATCGCCGCAGTCTCAAGGCTTGGATGTATGCATAGTTTACAATACCGCATAAATGTTAATATCAATAGAGCATGCATTTTCCGCAGAACATAACGTTGATTTAAACCACGTTTTACTTCAACGACTTGTTTTGTGCATATGGTTTAAGTTGATACATTTCGCTTACCATACATGATAACATTTTGGGATGCACATTACATGATTTACATTGAACATAAACACGTTGACATTGACATACACATTTGGTGGTTTACATTTGAACATAAACATTTGACATGGTTTACAATAACACTTGACATTTGGTTTACACATGAACAATTTACATGGTGGATTGGTTTGGGTAAATGATTTAAGTAACATGGCATATGTAATATGATACAAACATGGTGGATACGCCGCTGGTACTTCCTATATAAGTGTTTGTATAATATTACATATCGTGGCGTTATCTAAGTCATTTCAGTTTAGACACATTACACTTTACATAAGTAACATATTCTTCACAAGACATTATTTTCACAAACAACTTATCTTATTCAACTCATTTTACTTGGTTATTCGTTTAACCTTGCACTTATTTATACGTATCGTTTGATGTTATCGTTTTTCAAATGATTTACAAAGCAAAACAAATTACAAGGTTCATGACTGACTGTTATTAAACATTCTTTAAAACTCAAGTCATGAACCCCATTTTCACAAAACCTATGTATCTCACAGGCATTTTTATGCTGACGTACCTACTTTCACATGTGTTTTCAGGAGCTATTCCATAGGACGATGATCATGATTCTAGGGCGGACCTGTGCCTTAGAGCCTAAAAACGAAGCTAGACTAGTTTAATCATGTTATAAACTTTGTATTTTCCTGTTTTGAAACAATGGAACACTCTTGTCAATAAATAAAATGTAACTTTAATTTCCATGGTTGTATAACAATTAATTCTGTCCACGACACTCCCCGGCGTTTCCGCCGCGGTTGCATGTTATACGCGGCCGGGGTGTGACACTCTTCTGTCGATCACGTGCTGCTTTTAGTCGTTCCTTGACTTGAATGATCTTATCGGTTGTTTCTTGCACTATCTCAGGTCCAGATAGTTGCTTTTCCCCAATTTCTGCCCAACAGACTGGGGTTCTGCACTTTCGTCCATAAAGTGCTTCGAATGGTGCAGCATTGATACTTGTGTGATAACTATTATTATAAGAAAATTCTATTAAAGGTAAGTGATCATCCCAATTACCTCCGAAATCAATTACACTTGCTCTAAGCATGTCTTCCATTGTCTGAATTGTTCTTTTGCTTTGTCCGACCGTTTGAGGATGGTAAGCTGTGCTTAGATTCAGCTTGGTTCCCATTGCTTTTTGGAAACCTGCCCAAAAATGAGAGGTAAAACGGCTATCCCTATCAGAAACAATTGATAAAGGTATTCCATGTAATGAAACAATTTCGTTTACATATAATTTGGCTAATTGTTCCATACTAAAAGTTTCCTTCATTGGTAAGAAATGAGCTGACTTGGTTAGCCTATCTACAATCACCCAGATTGTATCATTACCTTTTCTTGTTTTGGGTAACTTGGTAACAAAATCCATTGTTATCAATTCCCATTTCCAAACTGGCATTTCTAATTGCTGTAACAAACCTGAGGGTTCTGGTGTTCAGCTCTGACTTGAGAACAAGTTAAACATTTAGAAACATAAGCTGCTATATCCTTTTTCATTCCTATCCACCAGAAATTTTTCCTTAAATCCTGGTACATCTTATCATTTCCTGGATGCATCGTATATTTAGACTTATGGGCTTCTTCTAATATACGGTGACGTAAATTTCCTAATTTAGGTATCCAAATTCTCTTTTTATGGAATCTCCAAATTCCATCGGTTCCTTGTTCTAATTCCTTAATCATTCCTTTTAATTTTTCAGCATCTTCCTTGATTACTGATTCTTGTGCTCTTCTAATCTGATCATTTAAATCTACTTGTAGATTTAATTTAAGAGAACGTACCCTTTTTGGCTTTTCGTGATACTTTCGACTTAAAGCATCTGCCACTACATTTGCCTTTCCTGCATGATACTGAATATCACAATCGTAATCACTAAGCATTTCCATCCAGCGTCTTTGTCTCATGTTTAGCTCTTTTTGCCCAAAAACATACCTTAAACTCTTATGATCTGTGAATATGGTAAACTTACTACCATAAAGGTAATGTCTCCAAATCTTAAGGGCAAAAATTATCGCTCCTAGTTCTAAATCATGGGTTGAATAATTCTCTTCATGATTCTTAAGCTGTCTAGAGGCGTAAGCTATAACCTTTTGACGTTGCATCAATACACATCCATAACCTAACTTAGAAGCGTCACAATAGACTACAAAGTCTTCCGTTCCTTCTGATAACGCTAATATGGGTGTGTGGGTTTGTCTTTGCTTAAGGATTCTAAATGCTTCTTCTTGTTTTGGTCCCCATTCAAACTTAACAGATTTACAGGTTAACTGGGTTAAGGGAATGGCTATTCTAGAAAAATCTCGGATAAATCTTCTATAATAACCAGCCAATCCTAAGAAACTTCTAACCTCCGTTGGCGACTAAGGGGTTTTCCATTTGGTAATCGCCTCGATCTTTGTTGGATCCACATGGATTCCTTCATGGTTAACTAACTGTCCAAGAAATTGTACCTGTTTTAACCAAAACTCGCACTTGGAAAACTTAGCGTACAACTTTTCCTTTCTTAATAAACTTAAATGTGACAACCCAAGCTTTCGAGGTCAGCGTCTTCTAGTCGCGTGATCCTGTTTTCTTGTCATTCCTCTTTTACGTTCCTTGCGATGATAAAGATTATTAAGCACTCGTGTATGTAATATATTTGCTAAACGAAAAACGTGATTACGTATGGCTACATGTGCTTAACTGATTAACTATAGCTTAACTGATTAACTATGAGAAACCGTTAAAACACTTTTATTTGGCGATTAGAGAACTAACCTAATTTGGGCCGCACTTTTGTGCTTCATATAGACCGTTAATTTAGTGGGCGACATTCAAAACTCGAGGAGCCCCAAAGAAAATCCAAGGCGACTTGAAGCCCAGACAGCCGCCATCCTTGCCATTTGGTTTGGCAGCCCAAGTGTATGGGCTTAAGCCCATATTTCGGCCAAATGAATAAGCCGCCCAATTCCTTGCACATATGTATTCGTAGTAGGATACTGATTGATTAAACTCAAATAGAAACCCTATTTTCCCAAGAGTGCATACGGCAATAGACTCCACCACCGTGTTGTCGAAGTATCCTTCGCCTGGAGATTGTCGCTACCCTTCTTGTGTGTTAACCACCTATACCTTCACATCTTAATCGTCTGGTTAGTATCATCGTTCTTTTCTTCGTTTACGTGATTATGTGTCGAGTTGCATGAGTGTCGAGTAAGATAAAATCATGGGTAACTCTTGTTAACTGTTAGTATATTAGTATGATGCTAAGTTAGTTGCAAATTGGCTATATAATACTAAGTTACCTACGGATGTGTAATTGTGGGATTAAAGCATGCTGAAATAAATTTATGTCGGCCCAATAGAAACCTCCAAGAATCTCATATGTTTGCTATTCTTTTAAGCCTTATGTGATGATGATATTGTTATTCTCTTTTTGTCAAGCATGTGCTGCCGAATGATGATAATTATTTAATTTTGTTATGTGTGAACTTGGTTGACAGAATTGTGTGTATGTAAATAATGTGGGAATTCATAATTAATTGTGATATGGATGTAGTCTAGCGGTCCAATAGTTGTAAAGGTGAATGGTTTGGTTAAATTTGATAGGCTTGAAAAAAAAGGGGGGGCGGCCATGTGAGGTAGCATCGATCCTCTCAAACAATGTGACATCCTGGTAATGTTTTCAATATATCATGTGGATTAAATAATAAGATGATGTTTTACTTGTTGAAGTTGGAATGTGTGCTCATATGTTATAGTAATAATAGTATACTAAATTAACAATCAAAGATCTGAGCATGTGATTTCTTAAATGGGCGGTGCATAGGTAGGATTGAAGGGGGGTCCCATCATACTTTCTTTTATACAACACTAACATGAGTTGTCAATTCATTATATTTGAAGTCAATTTATTATGTATGTATTAATTGAGACACAGCAATCAGAACCCCACCTCAATTTTATAATAAGATAATGGCTAGGTTGGATGATGATTCGGGTATTTAGATTAAGGGATGTTCCGCCGAAGGGTCATAACATGTGAACTAATGGAAACTGGGCCGCACGGTTACTGTTGTCAGGTTGGGCCGCACCTAGTCTGCGTTGGGCTGGGAAACACTTTAAGGATCATATTAAATGTGTAGCATGTTGATTTCTGACTTTGGGCCGATAAGGTGTGGGGATAGGGGAGCACTAAGGGTATTATTATGTAGGATGCACTCTAGAACTGTTTCTTATGTGTTCATGAAACGTGTTGAGTTATTTGTGCATTGTTGATTTGGTTATGTATAGCATGGTTGTTTCTGATACGTTATTTGCATAATGTGAACGAAAGATGTATGATTGATATGCTAGTACGTGACCCTAAAAAGTACTTGTAATTGTGTTGTGCAATAAATGTGCTTGATGTGAAAATTGTGTAACTTAAGTGATTGGGAAACTGACTATTATTGGTAACAACGTTAGGGTTTGTTTGATCAACGTGGCACAAGTAGTAAATCTTACCGAGCAAAACTAAGGTGAGTTCATCTCTTGAGCATGCGTCCCGGTGGTTGGGACAGTCTTTGGGTATCCCTGAGGGGGATTGGTTTTGGGTAAATCTGGGAATGTTGGATAATATACTCTTCCTATCACCTTTAAAGTCCCTCCGTGTTGTTTGGTTACCGGGAAGGTAACATGGTATTAGTTAGTAGCGCTACTTAGGTTTGGCAACCTCACCCCGTATCTGGGAGGACGGGTGTTGAACTAATGACCTAGTCATGACCAATGCTTTGATAGGAGCATTGGAGAAAGGGCAAAATAATCAGAAGCCGTCTTGTATTGGGGTATTATCAACATTGTTTTCAACATTGTTTTTAACATTACTTTTGGAACTAAATTCAATGGATTAACTAACACTTGGTAATCAACGTTTTCGTAAAACTATGAACTCACCAGCGTTGTCTGATACACTTGTTACATGCTCGCAGGTCGTTAGGTATCTTGGATTTGGGGAACTTGCTGTCTGGAGTAGCTGGAGTGGTCATGGGTCGACTGGGAGGATTTATGCGATTGATTTCATGAAACTATACTTTGGTTTTGAAACAGTTTAACTTGGTTTACTATTTGCTTCCGCTGAACTTATTGATTTTCGTTTAAACTTGTTGAATATGTTTTTATTAATAATGGGGATTTTATTTATAACATGTATGGGTTCAATGTAATTGGTGGCTCGTTATTGGGATGTCACACGCCTAACAGGGACACTCCCTATGTGGTAATTTGGGGGTGTGACAGTTTGGTATCAGAGCCATTGGTTATGGTGAACTTGGTTTTAAAACGTTTTTATAAAACCAGACTATAACCGAACAGGACCGAAATCGACCATGACACTCAGCTCCAGACTGCAAGGTTCGTTTCTCATTTACTATTGCATAGTATATCTAGTGTACACTTATGTATAACATTACACGTGAATGCACACTTGGCACAACTGCATGAGCCCTTATATTACCAACCCCTGTTATGTGAACTGTTAGTGTGACGCTACCCTTCGACTATTGTGATTCTTGATCCTGTAAAACCTTTTGTTTGCTATTTGAATGTGGGGAACCTTTTAGCGCAAGTTAAGAGGCACTGAGATCAGCATGCAAATCGCCTTATTATTATGGGTGCACACATAATAATAACGTGAGGTGCATGTGAGTCCCAGTGAGGCTTAACGAGTGTGAAAAGGGTTCCGCTCGGCTAGTTGGTGTTATGTTAGAACTCAGCAGTCTATAGGAGTCATAGCAGTGATTGTCTCCTACTCGAACATGATCTTTTCACCCCTTTTTGAATCCTTACGAATCTCGATGCTATTGAGTATCACCTGATCACACATCTGAACGCCTAGCGAACTGTGTAGAATGTTAGGTGCTAGTATGAACGTCCCTGAGTTGGATAGCTTAGCGTTAAATGATTGGACGATACTTTCCTCACTTATCTTTGTTTGCTGGAACTTAGCGTGTTGACGCCTTAGATCCCGAAGTGCGATCACTTCTACAACACTCTCGCGACATACCGTGTATTACTCAGTCAACTTGCAAGGACGATGGATAAGAGGGTAAACGTAGTACCTTACCGACTTCAGCATTTGAACGACCCTAGTTACCGACAACGAACAATAGCGATTTGACCCCAATCGAATCCTTAACTCTAGCCAGAGACTCATGGGAGTCGACTCTTACGAACCAATCAGGACAAAATCGATGACGATTGACTGTAGAGCGGACTGTGTAACCGCCCGCACCATGAGTAGCGTCTTAAGACGTGGCACGGAATACGAAAAGATGTACCCTGTTGGTGAAATGTCACAGGACCCCGTTACAAGCAGCGACATTAAGGGCAACAAGCACGGCGACATTGAAGCGCTCGTAATCGTAGCTTACAGTATGAGGACGAAGGTGCCTACGGCATGGATTGGCAGTTGTTAAGACGACACATAACCAAAGGAACGACGACGGTGCTGGAAATTCTCGTAGCGAAAACAACAAACATTGGGAACGATGCTCATGGAAGGACATTTAGCATGGCATAGGCTATACCAGGCGTAATAGCAACACGATAGCTTGGATAGGATGCAAACTTGATCTCGTGGGTCAAGTGTTCGACATTGACCTACTTCCCAATATTCTCGCAAGTTTTGACATGGTCGTTGGCATGGACTTGGTTATCTATGTATCAAGCAGAAAAATTCTCTGCAAAAAGAAAATCGTGCGTTCCCTCTCCCCAGTGGGGAATCCTTATCAGTTTGAGATCATCGTAGTGGTGCCATTGTTGGCATCGTCTCAATCGTGAAAGCCCAGAAGTGTCTACGGAAGGGCTACTCTACTATACTAGCTCTTGTCACCGATTCGCCACTTTAAGAAAGGAAGATAGAGTATCTTCCAGTTATTCGTGAATTTTCTGACGTGTCTTCTGAATAGTTACCTAGTTTGCTTCCACATCGTTAGGTGGAATTTCATAATTGACCTTAGGCAAATCCTGATTTCCTTCTGGGATACAGCAATCCCTTGGATTCGCTGGACACTATCACAGATTCATCACGGGATTTTCGAAGATTGCGTAGCCTTAACCTCGTTAGCACTGCGGGGAGCGGTGAACTCATGGGAATCAAATTAGGAGGACGTCTTCTCAGCTTTCCTAGCCTAGGGAAATGGTGTAGGCGAAGCACATGGGCCTCGATATCCTATTCACCTGAGTTCTGATAGGATGCATTGAAACTGAAGACCATATGTGGGTGACCGGGCCTGAAGGCCAGATAGCCACGCATGGGAACGAAGTTTGACATGTGGGAAAGTCAAGGTAGGATATTAGCAACCAGAAACACATATATGGAAATGAGAACCTAGTCGCAGATCCAGGATTTGTACTTGAACCGCCTTGGGAAGCTGTTAAGCTTAAGAAATAGTGGAAATTCGCGGTGGGAGAACACAAAGATCAGGTGAAGCTCTGTTATCCCCGATTGTTCAAACGGTGGGACTAACTTTCAATATCATTGGCGAATTTCGAGACGAAATTCCTTTCAAGTTGGGGATGATGTGGCACCCCACTGACCTCGCAATCCTGTTTTACAATTTGGTTAACGTGGTGTCTGTGCGATTATCTGGATGCTTAGTGATTGCGCGTAATGTTTGATTATTATTTGTGATTATTATTTGTGTAGTATTACATATAGTTAAATTAGAGTTTCTATCGCTTCACTCTTTTGTGCTTACTTGTCAAATTTCGGGACGAAATTCCTTTCAAGTTGGGGATGATGTGACAACCCAAGCTTTCGAGGTCAGCGTCTTCTAGTCGCGTGATCCTGTTTTCTTGTCATTCCTCTTTTACGTTCCTTGCGATGATAAAGATTATTAAGCACTCGTGTATGTAATATATTTGCTAAACGAAAAACGTGATTACGTATGGCTACATGTGCTTAACTGATTAACTATAGCTTAACTGATTAACTATGAGAAACCGTTAAAACACTTTTATTTGGCGATTAGAGAACTAACCTAATTTGGGCCGCACTTTTGTGCTTCATATAGACCGTTAATTTAGTGGGCGACATTCAAAACTCGAGGAGCCCCAAAGAAAATCCAAGGCGACTTGAAGCCCAGACAGCCGCCATCCTTGCCATTTGGTTTGGCAGCCCAAGTGTATGGGCTTAAGCCCATATTTCGGCCAAATGAATAAGCCGCCCAATTCCTTGCACATATGTATTCGTAGTAGGATACTGATTGATTAAACTCAAATAGAAACCCTATTTTCCCAAGAGTGCATACGGCAATAGACTCCACCACCGTGTTGTCGAAGTATCCTTCGCCTGGAGATTGTCGCTACCCTTCTTGTGTGTTAACCACCTATACCTTCACATCTTAATCGTCTGGTTAGTATCATCGTTCTTTTCTTCGTTTACGTGATTATGTGTCGAGTTGCATGAGTGTCGAGTAAGATAAAATCATGGGTAACTCTTGTTAACTGTTAGTATATTAGTATGATGCTAAGTTAGTTGCAAATTGGCTATATAATACTAAGTTACCTACGGATGTGTAATTGTGGGATTAAAGCATGCTGAAATAAATTTATGTCGGCCCAATAGAAACCTCCAAGAATCTCATATGTTTGCTATTCTTTTAAGCCTTATGTGATGATGATATTGTTATTCTCTTTTTGTCAAGCATGTGCTGCCGAATGATGATAATTATTTAATTTTGTTATGTGTGAACTTGGTTGACAGAATTGTGTGTATGTAAATAATGTGGGAATTCATAATTAATTGTGATATGGATGTAGTCTAGCGGTCCAATAGTTGTAAAGGTGAATGGTTTGGTTAAATTTGATAGGCTTGAAAAAAAAAGGGGGGGCGGCCATGTGAGGTAGCATCGATCCTCTCAAACAATGTGACATCCTGGTAATGTTTTCAATATATCATGTGGATTAAATAATAAGATGATGTTTTACTTGTTGAAGTTGGAATGTGTGCTCATATGTTATAGTAATAATAGTATACTAAATTAACAATCAAAGATCTGAGCATGTGATTTCTTAAATGGGCGGTGCATAGGTAGGATTGAAGGGGGGTCCCATCATACTTTCTTTTATACAACACTAACATGAGTTGTCAATTCATTATATTTGAAGTCAATTTATTATGTATGTATTAATTGAGACACAGCAATCAGAACCCCACCTCAATTTTATAATAAGATAATGGCTAGGTTGGATGATGATTCGGGTATTTAGATTAAGGGATGTTCCGCCGAAGGGTCATAACATGTGAACTAATGGAAACTGGGCCGCACGGTTACTGTTGTCAGGTTGGGCCGCACCTAGTCTGCGTTGGGCTGGGAAACACTTTAAGGATCATATTAAATGTGTAGCATGTTGATTTCTGACTTTGGGCCGATAAGGTGTGGGGATAGGGGAGCACTAAGGGTATTATTATGTAGGATGCACTCTAGAACTGTTTCTTATGTGTTCATGAAACGTGTTGAGTTATTTGTGCATTGTTGATTTGGTTATGTATAGCATGGTTGTTTCTGATACGTTATTTGCATAATGTGAACGAAAGATGTATGATTGATATGCTAGTACGTGACCCTAAAAAGTACTTGTAATTGTGTTGTGCAATAAATGTGCTTGATGTGAAAATTGTGTAACTTAAGTGATTGGGAAACTGACTATTATTGGTAACAACGTTAGGGTTTGTTTGATCAACGTGGCACAAGTAGTAAATCTTACCGAGCAAAACTAAGGTGAGTTCATCTCTTGAGCATGCGTCCCGGTGGTTGGGACAGTCTTTGGGTATCCCTGAGGGGGATTGGTTTTGGGTAAATCTGGGAATGTTGGATAATATACTCTTCCTATCACCTTTAAAGTCCCTCCGTGTTGTTTGGTTACCGGGAAGGTAACATGGTATTAGTTAGTAGCGCTACTTAGGTTTGGCAACCTCACCCCGTATCTGGGAGGACGGGTGTTGAACTAATGACCTAGTCATGACCAATGCTTTGATAGGAGCATTGGAGAAAGGGCAAAATAATCAGAAGCCGTCTTGTATTGGGGTATTATCAACATTGTTTTCAACATTGTTTTTAACATTACTTTTGGAACTAAATTCAATGGATTAACTAACACTTGGTAATCAACGTTTTCGTAAAACTATGAACTCACCAGCGTTGTCTGATACACTTGTTACATGCTCGCAGGTCGTTAGGTATTTTGGATTTGGGGAACTTGCTGTCTGGAGTAGCTGGAGTGGTCATGGGTCGACTGGGAGGATTTATGCGATTGATTTCATGAAACTATACTTTGGTTTTGAAACAGTTTAACTTGGTTTACTATTTGCTTCCGCTGAACTTATTGATTTTCGTTTAAACTTGTTGAATATGTTTTTATTAATAATGGGGATTTTATTTATAACATGTATGGGTTCAATGTAATTGGTGGCTCGTTATTGGGATGTCACACGCCTAACAGGGACACTCCCTATGTGGTAATTTGGGGGTGTGACATTAAAAGTAAGTGCAAATGCTTTGCATGCTCTTCTTTACTCTTAGAGTAAATTAGAATATCATCTATGAAGATAATTATGAATTTATCCAAATATGGCTTACATATTCGGTTCATCATGTCCATAAATGCGGCTGGGGCATTGGTTAAACCAAATGGCATGACAGTAAATTCATAATGACCATACCTTGTTCTGAATGCGGTTTTAGGAATATCCACTTCATGTACCTTTAATTGATGATATCCTGATCTTAAATCGATTTTAGAGAAAAATTGAGCTCCTTGAAGTTGATCGAACAGATCATCGATCCTCGGTAATGGATACCGATTCTTAATCGTGACTTTGTTCAATTCACGGTAGTCAATGCACATACGCATTGATCCGTCCTTCTTTTTGACAAACAAAATCGGTGCTCCCCATGGCGATGAGCTTGGCTATCTAAATCCTTTCTCCAACAATTCGTCTAATTGTTTCTTCAGTTCCTGCATTTCAGCGGGTGCCAAACGGTAAGGTGCTTTGGCAATCGGTGCTGTCCCTGGTAGCAGATGGATTCTGAATTCAACTTCCCTATCTGGCGGCAGTCCTGGCAATTCCTCTGGAAAGACATCTGAAAACTGGGACACTACTGGAATGTCTTTTAGTTCTTTTCCTTTAGTGTTAGTGATTATAGAAATCAAATACATTATAGATCCTTTTCTTATATAACTTGCAGTTTTCATCACAGAGATGAATTTTGTGGATCTAGATGGTTTATCTCCTTTAATTGTGATCTTTTCACCTCTTGGTGAATTTACTTGAATTGACTTTTGATCACATAAAATATTAGCTTAATTGGCTATTAACCAATCCATTCCTAACATGATGTCAAATCCTACCAGATTCATTGGGTAAAGGTTTGCAATAAATTTTTGATTAAAAATTTCTATTCTTGCTCCCTGCAAGATTTCAGAAATTCTAATGTTTTCTCCATTGGCTGTCTCTACTAGACATTCTTGTTGTAGTTTAGTTAACGATTGATTCAGAAGTTTGCAAAACGAAGTATTGATAAAACTTTGGTTTGCACCAGAGTCAAATAATATTTTAGCAAAAATATCATTAACTAAAAACGTACCAGCTATAACATCCGGGATCATCTTGGCTTCATCTGCAGTTAGAACAAATGCTCTAGCATTTTTAGTTTTCTTGTTGTTTGAAGGTGGAACTAACTTCGGACAGTTTGGCTTGATATTACTGGTTTTCCTTCTGTAATCTTTTTCCTTTTGTCCTGATGCCTTACAGTAATTGCAGTGAGTGGAACATCTTCCAGAATGCTTCTTCTTGCAGATCCTGGAGTATGGTGCAGAGGTAGAACCTACATTCCTACGGTTGGAATTCCCAGAACGGAATTCTTTGGTAAGCCTTTGGTTTAGGTTTCTCCTCTGATCTTCTTCTCTAGTACGCGCCAGTTCATCAGTCAAGGTATTGGCTAGTTCTACAGCTTCTTCTATGGTTTCGGGTCTAGCTGCCTTGCCTACATGCCTAATCTCCCAAATTAATCCCTAGATGTAACGGGAGATTAATACTGGTTCAGGTGATGCAAGGGTTGGTACTATTCTAGTATATTCAAAGAATGTAGTAGTATAACCCTTACTATCTACCCCGGTCATTCTAAGATTCAGAAACTTGTTTGCTATCTGTTCCTTTTCATTGGGAGGGCAGAACTTCCTTTCTACCATATTTTTGAACTCTTCCCATTCCATGTTATAAATCCTATCACTTCCCCTTGACTGGAGGATAGTGTTCTACCATTCTAGGGCTGAGTTCTTAAATAGATTAGAAGCAAACAGTATCTTATCTTCTTCAGCACACTTGCTTATTTTTAGAACAGCCTCAGTCTTCTCTATCCAGCGTAGAGCTGCAATGGGTCCTTCATTGCCCGAGAATTCTATTGGTTTGAAGGACCATAATTCTTTTTAAGAACAACCATATGGCAAGGTTCTTCTTCTTTTAGGAATGGGCACCTGAAGTACGAGTCCATTGTTTACGCTGTGTTCTGGTTCAGTTGGTCGCTTACTGCTATGCTTACTTTTATTATTCGCTTCTTGAACCGTTTGAATAATAAATGGCATTGCATCTATGATTCCTTGTGCCACTATATGTTGAACGGCACTATTATCCATTTGGTTTCCATTGTTCGGATTCTCGTTATTCAGATTATCATTATTCGAGTGGTTGTCGTTCTGAATATTATCATTCTGGTTTTCCTGATTCACTTCGTTGTCCATCTGAATTTTAAACATTTACCAAATATTAATATCACCAATAATATTTGAATATAGCCAATCACATGTCACACACTTTTGGTCAAAAGCGTCGATCATTGCGACTTACTCTATTCATATAGTATGCATCTATTACACACCAGTACTGAAATAAAAATTACAATACCGACTGAAATTTAAAACTACACTACTAGTAATATGCATCCGTAGTTTTTTTTCTAACACATACACACATATTTTATTATTATATTATATTATTATTACTACTGTTCCCACCATCACATTCACGGATATGGATTCATCCAAAAATCCATATTGCGTTCGTCATATTTCCATACGAGACGCTCCCCCACCTGTCGCATTCTCTCACTGCTTTCTAAAATTTCCTCACCAAAAGTCCTAAGTTCTTGTACGTTTTCTGCACTCATTGGGGGTGCAGGTTCTAGGACTGGGTTTGGAATCTGAGGTGCGGGTTCCTGGTATGGAGGTATAGGGGCCTGGTATGGGTAAGGATTTTCTAAGATCTCCCTAATGTATGCATTGTTATTAAAATAGGGATCTAGAGTATCTAGCCCTGGGTAGGCTCCTAAGTTGGGCATTGGCACATCTTCATGTATCGGGTAGCGTTGCACATAATCCCTAACATCATCCCACCAGGGGTCATAATTTGGATCTAGGGGATTTGGTGCAGGTACCCTAGGTATCTCCTCCGGGTTGAAATCATGCATTTCTACTTGTTTTCCAAGGTTTTCTATTTCCATGGGTTGATCAGGAATTGGTGGTTGTGGTTGGGGTGCTAGCATTTGCTCCAGGTTTGGGCCAGCTGCAGTGGTTGCTAAGATATGGATATTGGCTATTCCCCTATTAAGCATATCCTGGGCATATGCATCGGTTTCTCTTTTGGCTGTGGCTAACACTCGCTGTTCCTGTAACTTTTTCATACGCTTTCTACGCTCATGTGCTCCCCTACTGAACCATCCCTTTTTTTATGAGGAAATGGCTCTTCAGATTGAGCCTTAAACACAAAGATTCCTTCTTCCGTATCAGCAGAGTACCCCGAGAGGGCAGGCTGAGAAGAGGAGGTGCCTTCACTTCTAGGCGAACCAGACAATTGACGATACGCGTCATATGGTCCTTGGTCTCTCATACTGTAAAGTAACAGATAGTCAGATAACACGTAACAAGAAAATACAATTATGCACATATTTTCGTAATTTATTTCCTAACACTTTGAATTTTGATGTCAGCAGAACACTTCTGTGGCTGAATCAGTGGCATATCTCTGATACCACCTTCTATCGCAACCCCCGATCCCTAATCCTCGGGAACGGGCGGCCGCGAGCCAGTTTCGGTGGTATCGCGTTAATATCTAATTTGGCAGCGAAAATTTTCATCAGGACCGTAGTTAGGAAATATTTTATCAGAGTAAACCACCATATTTTATAACATTAAACACATGGGTAAAACCCAAGTTTTTAGTATACACACTTTTATAGGAATAAATCCTATTTATTTAACAAAAACATCTATTTTATTCTTAGGTAATTTTATGGCCACTTTTCCAAGCCTTCAGTGCTGTCCAGCTGGCTTCTATTTGGCTTTCACATTTTGTTACCTGAAACGCGTTTTAAAAACATTTTGTCAGTGGGAAATACTGGTGAGTGAATCCCAGTTCAATCAAGTTTAAGTAAATTCATTTCACAGTGTATAGTATTGAGGGCGATCTCGCAATTACATTTGTTTCCAAGTTATACCAATTATCACCCGTTGGTACTGTCAAACCTGACTTGTGGAAATGTTACTCCTTGACCAGGTGGTAACAAATTTTGTATACAAAACCCCAACATACCCGCGATAATTGTATTCTTACAAATACTCAATAACTGTTATTCGCATGGAAAGGTATTTAAGGTTTTGTAAAAACAATTAACAAAAGGTTTACAAAAAGTGTCACACCCCCAAAATCCTCATGCATCGCTTGGAGGCGTGACCGACCAGGATCCAGCCACCAATTATACTGAGCATTGATTAATAGTAGAAATATTTGCTATCCAAAGTAATTAGCAACATCGTAGTTTAAGTTCGATAATTAGTTTAAACAAAACAGCGGAAGCATAAACCAAATAGTTTTAAAGATAGTCCTTAGTTCAAAATAATTAAAACCCCACACGCGGGTTTTGACGAACACTACACATCCCCAAGCAGCAGCTCCTCAGTCACTGGTTACCTGCAAAGCATGCAGTAAGGGGTCAACAATGATGCTGAGTGAGTTCACTAGTTGTCCAGTTTTAGTTTGCCAAAAACTTAAGTTGTTTAGATAAAGCATTTATATTCACGTTGTGGGGAGCTACCCCATCTGTAAGCTCACTAAACTGTAGATACCGAAACTGTTGACGGAAAGTTGTTGTGCCCCGAGTCAATGTCTATCGTCATTGACCAAGATGCAAGGTCTACTAGTTCACGCCCGATCTCCCCCGGTCACGGTGTGAGGTTGTCAAACCTAATAGCGCTATCAACTAATAACCCGTTCGCCCCCGGCGATTAATCGGTACTGTAAGCAGGGACTTAAAGTGATAGAGTTTCGTTTAGCATGGCTAGTTGTGATTTATAAATAATATCCAAACGTATCTCCCCCGGAGATAGTAGTTACCCATTCTGATTTCCCCCGGAAGTAATGGTTCAAAAGTGTTTTTCCCAAAGTTGGCAGTTTGTCCGTGTCCCTCCACGGGACGCATGCTTTTAGTGTGTGAACTCACCTTGGGTTGCTCGGCAGATTAGGTTACTTTGTCAAACACGCTGGTCACCACGTCCTAGCATGGTCACCAGTAGGTCAGGTTTGGTGTACAAGCAATCACGTATAATCTACACATAACTAACACGTAGCATGCATACAAACAGACATGGGGTTATTGGGCCGGCCCTAATATTTACAGCAACACATAGTCCAGTCAACAGGTAGCCCATATTAAACACATTATGGCCCAATAACCAAAGTGGACAGCCCAGTCGAAACAAGGTGGTCTCGACTCGAGAACATGCGGTCTCGAGTCGCAACCAGGAGGTCTCGGCTTGTGCTGGCTGGTTTCGAGTGGTGCAGGCTCGACTCGCAACCTCAGAGGTTCCGAGTCTGGTCTCGAGTCGCAACCGTTGCGGTCTCGAGTTGTCACGCTGTGGTCTCGAGTCGCAACCGTTGTGGTCTCGAGTCGCAACCGTTGTGGTCTCGAGTCGCAACCGTTGTGGTCTCGAGTCGCAATGCTGTCCTTGTCTTGTTCACGTGCAGATTCAGACATATCAGGCTAAATTGTACTATGTAATCAGGCCCAAATCGAGAAACAACCAATAAGGTTTCAACTAACAGTTTTCCTAAACTGTCAACTAACTAATATGGATCAAACCTTGCCCTTTTTAAATCTTCAAATCATATTCAACAAGTTCATCATAAGTTCATCATTTTAGGGTTTTCATATCAAACATAACCATACATTTTTGAACCGAAATCTTATGTTTAACAAGATCATTTTGCAAGAAACAAATGAAGCATAGTTTGGTTGGCCATGAATACTCTTAAACTACCATTTGTTAGTCATTTTTAAACATGTTATCAAGCATTCACACATAATGGTTTACACATATTGTCAAACTCACAAATCATCCTAAAAATCATGCATAACACTTCTAACCAAACACTTTCTAGTTCATTCAACACACATAAATCCTATACACATAATAGAACACTAACCGGTTAAGAAGAAGGCACCGAATCAAGGAAGAAAATGAGAAAATGAAATGTCCGACTTGTGGTGATGATCTTGACCGAGTTTCTTGACCGAGATTCCTTGTTGTTGCCGGTTAGATCCAAGCTTGAACCGAGAATTTTGGGAGAGAAAGTGGTGTTGTTGAGGGTTTTCTAGTGAGAGAGAAAGGAGTGTATGTGTTTGTGTAAAATGAAGGAAGTGGGGAAAGGTTTGGGATTTTATATAAGGTTTCAAAATAGGCTAAGGGGGTTTCGGCCCAAACCGGTTACGGCCCACTCGAGACCGAGTGGCCCACTCGAGACCGAGTGGTCTCGAGTCGTGGTCTCGACTCACTAGTATATTCGCATAAAAATATATAATACATACATACAACACATATTATGCACAAAGGTCACGTTTCCATTTAATAATATATATACACGCAAAGATATTACAAGATGTTTGTTCGGAAAAACCTAGAGTGTCACAAAAAGTGGATCAACTCACAAAAATGAGTATATAAAAAGAGGATTAACTCACATTGCTGTTTTAGGGTTTTCAGTAAGGATTTCCTGGGAATAATCTATAAATTACACAAATGCACGTGTGTTAGTATAATAACACATTTTAACATTAGTAATACCCTCCCCGAGACGGCATTCCAACGACTACGTCAGGCAGAACCACGACAGTCGTTATGGAACCCTAGATCAATCGGGCAGAGTATCTAATACGTCTCCAGGGGTTATAATACTTACATCGTAGCAGAACCTCGCTATTTAGGGGGGGTATAATACCCGCGTATAATAAGCCTACTATCAGAAATTTGAGACTGAGAAACGAAAATGAGCGAATTCGACTGAGATCCGATGCGTTCTATTTATAGGGGCTGAAATCGACTTTCACGCGGCCCGCGTCAACCCTGGGTCAACGAGTAGCTTAGCTGGGTCATCACATAGGTCTGCCGGGTGTTGGGCCACGTGGCCGCACCGGGCTTTGCCACCATTTGATCTCACGCGGCCCGCGTAAGGGTAAGCTTAAGCTTACGCTGCCCGCCTAAACTTAAAATTTCAGTTTTTAATTATTTTTAATACTATTTTATGTATTTTGAGGCCCGTTTTCGCGTATGGGGTGTATTTAAAGACATATTAGGACATTTTAAATATTTTTAGGGTGTCGGAAAATAATCGAGGGTGTCGGTTTTCTTGAGGATTGTTACACCATCTGGTCCCTAAACTTTGTTACATCACGTATCTTGTATCTTCAAAGCTTTCTTTCGACCCGAACTAACTCCCGTTCACTATGACTGCCTTGTTCCTCATTCTCGAATGCTTCACATCCTCTTTAATTAGCTTAACATCACCAAATTAATCATTTTACCTGCAAGAACACAAATACTCGCAATAAACCTATTCCAAACACATAATCCTGTAAAACGTAATAAATCACACAAATTAAAAACTTTGACTTTAGCACTCGTGTTTCACACCTGCCATCAGGATCCTCTTTGTGTTTAGGAGATATCGCCAGACCATCATTTTTCAAAATGCATATTGTGTAGGGTAATACACACGTACATGATTTTTCTAATATTTCAGGGTTGCAGTTGCTTTGTGGGTTGTTGAAGTACCTGCCACTTAATGTGCGTGAAAAATATATTTTGGAGAGAAGGTGAGAAAAGTAGAGATGTGTTTAAAAAATAGTCGAAATGAGTTTTTATATAGGGTTTAAACAAATTAGTTTTTTTTTGTTCCGGCGATCATATGACCGCTTCCAACTTTGCCAAAATTCCACTCCACAGGTCATCAATAATATGCTTCGGTAAATATTCAACAGATCAATGAGTGTAAAAAAAGTCCCCAAGATTGGGGAAACTGTGTTTCGGGTCAGGGCCAGCTCAGTGAAACACTTCCCCAACTCAAACTCCATGCCATCTAATCATCTTGTGTTAATTTTAAATACATTATACAAATGCATGCTTTAATTGTTGAGTTCTTGGTCCCATGGCTATTGGCTTTGTGGTTTAGTGACATTGGTGATTGCTCTCTACAAATGTTGTAACACCCCAATCGCGTAATACAACAACACGCGGCAGAAATATTGGGGAATCACGTTACAAATTGCTCACAACTACTGGTACTAAATTGTATTAATATTCTTAACATCATTTTACAAACAAAGAATACATGTAATTATCTATTGATTAAAGAAGTCTAAGGCCCGGATGCAGTCCTATGCGTTGCATGCTTGAAAAGTTAAAAACCTGAAACATATGTGAAAAATAGTCAGCATAAAAATGCCGGCGAGTACATAGGTTTTGTTAGCCAAATAACTGGCAAAACGTTTGGTATTGCAATACTTTGGCAACTACGAGAGTTGCCGATTTGAAATAAATCTTGAAGCCAGAGAATGGCAAAAATTTAGTATTTTGCAATACATAATCTTGATTGTGAAAACTTGTGGCAAACAGTTTGTATATGGCAATGTGATTATTACTAAGTAATTTTTATGCCATTTGAAATCGTACATTGTAACCTCGTTGAAATCCTCGTAAAACTCGTTAATGTGTTATTTGAAATCCAATCAAGGATTAATAATAACTGTTTTGAAATCACTCAAAACTTGTGTGAGTATTATATAAATCAAGTCAATGATTTATAATAATACTTTAGACATCCTTCTAAGAATCTAACATCTAAAGATATGGAAGATTCTACAAGGATTTGGATAATCGAACACTGAATCAATCGTACATAAAATCCTAAAGTGATTCGGATAACGCTACAAGAGTAATAAAATAAGAACACTTATATATAGGAAGTACCAGCGGCGTATCCACCATGTTCTTATTTTATTACGCCCGTTTCGTTATCTAAATCACAATACCACATAAACACATAAATCGTCAACTTGTTACCAACTTGTAAACACGCATTAAAGTACACAATGAATCCATACAAGGACTCCAATATTAGTACATTAACATCCTATAAGAATCATTCTATGAAGATAGATAGATGCTATAAGGATTTGGTTTCTGTCATATCGTCTAGTCAAACACGCATTAAAGTACACAATGAATCCAAACAAGGACTTCAATATTAACAATTTAAACATCCTATAAGAATCATTCTATGAAGATAGATAGATGCTATAGGATTTGGTTTCTGTCTTATTGAATCATTGCATCACAACATCCTGAATCCTAATGGTGATTCGGGATAACGCCACGAAGGGTAATACAATAGGCACACTTATATAAAGGAAGTACCAGTGGCGTATCCACCATGTGCTTATTGTATTACTCTAGTTTCATTATCTAAATCACCAACAATCTACACATAAACCATAATTATTGTCTCGTAAAGTACTTTTTAAAAATCTCACTATGAAGATAGGAAGATCTAAGAGTGTACTTCGAATATCCCACAAGAATCTAACTATGATGATAGATAGATCTTTAAGGATTTGGATAAACATCGTGTTCAAATAATCAGAATAATACACATAAAAGCACTTAGTAAACACATATATGCCATACATTTGGAAAACAAATCGATTACATATATGAATCACCCCAAAACGTTTGAAAAAGTGTAAAAGTGGGGACTATGTACTCACTTGAGATTGCGTATAGTTCTTGTTCAACTGATATAACAAAGCTCAAAGGACCAAGAGTTCAAGTGTTGAAACGGTTCCTAGTGTATCGGATACTATTTTAGCGTAACGGGACATAAATCGAGGAATCAGATTGAATGACGTATTGTAAACCAAACGAGTGTTGGAATATGATATGGTTTAACAAAGCCTACATTCTGAATTGATACTTATCCTAAGTGTTTACGACCCGTTATGACCCGTTAAGGTAGTCTACGCTACCATAACGCGTCATTTGCGTAAAAGCGCATTCGAGACGCCGAACTAGTCCTATGATAAGTATTATAAGCCTTAACATGTTTAATTATGTTGCATAATCAGTTTAAGTGTCAAAACATGTGTTACATATGCTTAAATTCAAATTATGCATGAAAAGGGCATTTTGGTCATTTTCCTAAGGCATATAAACTACCTATCATACAACTAACTAAACGAAGTGACCATAAGGTATAACCTCGAAAAGTTATTCCCTATACAACTATGGTCACCTAATGTGTTTGATCGGATCCTAATGATCGACCAAACGGGTCGGGTTTGAAAGTCTAAGCGATTGTTTAGACCGCTTAACTTAAGACCCTAAATAAGCACTAAACTAAAAGTGATGAGTTAAACATGTTAAAACAAGTTTAACTAAGTTAGAAAACAGATTTGATATCAAAACAAAGTGTTTTGATACCTGAAAATAGTTTCGTTGCAAAATGCACATAAACGTGCATTTTGACCAAAACTTTGACTTGTCACTACGCCTAATCAGTGTGGTAATCAGTAGATATAGTCATAAAGGACTATAGCCATCGTGATTACGCTCACGTTGCGAAGTTCAAACGAACTTTGTCTTAACCAAATCATGGTCAAAGGGGAAAGTGAAACACTGTTTGACTTTCTTGCTTGAAATACATAACCAAGCATGAAAGAAACTTACAAGAGGTCCAAGCTTGGAAAAAGAATCAAAGAAAACTGAAGTAGGAGGCCTTCAATAAGTGTGAGAGCCTCTCCAAGAGCAGGTATGAAGAAGAGAATGGATGAGCAAGGAAATGAGCAAGAAATGCTTGCTATTTATAGGAAATCAAGTGTCTTTAGATCATTGCCATGTGTAATTGAGTGGATCAAAGCATGATCAACACCTTACACTTGTTAGGCATTGATTAGGCAACTTGGGGAACACATAAACCAGCCCACAATACTCAAAAACCATGTTTAAAACCAAGTTCAGCAGGTTGTTTTGCTGAAAACAGGTTTTCTGCACAGAGGCTGCTCAGGCGACACACGGAGCTGTCCCCTAATTCTTCCGCGACACTCCTGGCTGAACCAGCTGAAACTTGTTCAATTTTTGGCAGTTTTGGTCCCTACACTTGATTTAAGGCATTTTCGATGCGTTTAACCCCCGTTAACCCAATTTCAAGGCTCTATAAGGATGTTAAGTATAGGGGACATGAAATATGCTTGGAAATATCACATATGTCGGTTCGTTTGGTCGTACGATCACGTTTTGGTTAATTACGACGAAACTCGAACGGACGCGAAAAACGATCCAAATTATGCGACGAATGGTATTTTTGCATTCCAATCATTAAAATAAAATATTTTAATGATTACAAAAGTTTTTGGATGTCCGGATATGTTCAGAACGTAAGATATGCGCGTAAATGCAAACTTATGCATTTTTTGACGCTTTTAGTCCCTATTGATCAAATAAGCGCATTTTTCGCATACCGAACCCCTCAAGGCCTATTTCTAAGCTATGTAAAGGATATTTAGGGTATTTTTAGCGTATGATCTTGTTCCAGAATGTTCGTTGCTATACGAATCGACAGACTTTCGCAGTTTGTCACAAATAGTCCCTGTGATCGAATAAACTTGTTTTTGACACACCAAACCCTTCAAAACTTATTTCTAAGTTATGTAAAGGTTATTTAAGGTATGTTAAGCCTAAGTCACTGTTCCGGGGTGTTTTTTGCGTTAAACTGATTACGTTTACGCATCAGTTTGCGTATAACTTTCCAGAAAGCGATTTAAAGCTTGAAATCGAACTAGAATCAAAACGTGAATTGTGAACACATATAAGCAAACATTGAGACCAAAACACTTCGTTTCTTTGATAAATGATATTGTTCTATATCGTACAGTGTTTACAGAGCACAAGTGTCACAGTCTCCACTACTTTAGGAAATTTCGTCCCGAAATTTATTCGAAGGAGACTGTAAAGTGTATTTGAAACAACTGAAGGATAAGCAAATTTATAGATCCCAAAGATGCGGAGCATCGTTTGGTGTTGGAGATTTTGGGGGATCCAAAATATGGTTTGGGATATTCAAAGTATCTCAAGGTATTCAACCCTTTGAAACTTGTGAATTTTAAAAAAAATGTCAACCCGTGTTTAAAAATTGTTTAGGTATAGCACTATGTTATACTAAGCTCTTAGTGTAATTCCTAGCAAAAAAATGGGTGTACATTCAAGCCTTGACCATACATACAAGGTTTCTAACGTCCCACGAGGTACATCCCATGTACCATGAGTATCTCATGCATAGGAGACGGGTCAACATACCTATGGCATCAAGATCGTCACCTTTAACACCATAATATACTCCCGGTCGGCTCGATTTGAGTTAATGAATGTACTCGTCATCGTCCATTGCAAATAATCACACAAATAACAAATAATCACATAATGGTTCAAGATAACATAGAATCACCAAGTGATCTTAGTAACGTTCTGAAGAATAACACAATAAGAACACTTATATATAGGAAGTACAATAGGCGTATCCACCATGTTCTTATCGCATCATACTCCTCCCGTTACCTTAATCACTCTAGATTTTATGACATCATACTTAACAAGGTTTACTATGATTTTCATGCCTCGGATCTCATAATTAAGTGGGCACCCATAATTACTCGTTTCGTCGCATGGTTCACATAGCTCCTCTTGTTAAGCGAGGGTAAACAAATAATAAGGTCAAACTATCGTCTAAATCAAATAAAAATCGTCACAACACAGTATCTGTCAAATCGAATCATGTTTCATACTAGCAATGATAGCTCTACTTGTTTTGCATACAACAAATTTCTTAGAAGGTATTTCATTCTAGTACAAATGTTTATGTATGTTTCATACTAACCAAACAGGTAGAATGCAACATATACTAATCATGCATTGTCATCATAATGTAGGCATATCAAGAAAATGTTTTCAAATCATGCGCTAGGTATGCTAAGTTAACACACTAAGCAAAATGTATTTGGAAATAGTGTACTAAGTATGTCAAGTCAACATACGAAGCAAATTGTATTTGTAATCATGTACTATACATATTAGATAAACAAATCATGTATGTAATGCCATGATCACAAAATAGTATTAATTTGTTCATAGTATTTGTAGTGATCACGTTGCCAAGTTCGTATGAATGCACCAGAGTGCAATCATATTATGCTAATTTATAAGATTTAGTTCCTAAAGAACGGAATCCTCAAAGTCGGCATGTAGTTGTAATCACACATAGTATAATCACATTAGAGTTTGTAATTGGAAAATGAATAACAAGGATAAAGACAAACTTCTTGAAATTTATATTGTCATTACAATCATAGTTGAAATATGTACATTGTTTTTGAAAATAAACAAAAAATGTAGAGGTTCAAATGATCATAAGCGCTTGATCGTTAGCTTGAGCCTCATTGACGTTGAACACTCGTCCATTAGCATTAGCAAGCTTAGGGTAGTTTCACTTGAAATGATTTAAATCACCATAATTGAAACATGCTCGAGCGCGAGTCTGAGTAGGAGCTGCTTGGTTCTGGATACGACAGGTTGCAACTAGATGTCCAAATAGGCCACAGATTTTACACTGGCGACAAGGAGAATTTGTTGCATGATGATAGTTGCAATGATTACACCAAGGTTGCATTCCACGATAAAATCCCTTAAAGGGTACTGAGTTTAGTGGAGCTGGTGCAGGAATTGCAAAATTCTTTGAAGTCTTGCGCTTCTTAGAATTTTTAGAAGATTCGGCCTTTGTTCCTTTTGAATTTTCATTAGTAGTTTCGGTGTTTTGTTTCTTGTCTCCTTTTCGAAAAAGTTTCCCTTTTCTAACTTGGGAGTCGGTTAGGGTAGCGGCTAATTCCTTAGCCTCCCTAAGCATTGCAGGTTTGCTGCCAGTGACAATGTCTTGGACAAGATCAGGTAGGCCATCAATGTATTTCTCAATGGCCCGATCCAAAGGTGTGACCATAGTGGGGCAAAGTAGGCTTAGCTGTTCAAATCGGTCAGTATAGGCACGGTTTTCCCCACTATCTTGCTTTAGGTAATAGAATTCGTTTTCAAGTGCCCTTATTTCACTTCATGGGTAGAGTTCTTTCTTCATAAGATTTTTAAATTCTTCCCACGTTTGTGCCATTGCTCTATCGGCACCTCGGTCTCTCATGACACCGTTCCACCAAGTGAGTGCTCTCCTTTGAAAGACACTCGAGGCGAACTCCACTTTGCATTCACTGGGACACTGAACATGGTAGAATGTGCTTTCTATACTCTCAAACCATTGTAGGAGCGCAATTGCTCCTTCAGACCCATTAAACCTGAGTGGTTTAGCCGAGTTGAATTGTTTATAGTTACACGGCGATATAACATTGTTGTTGTTGTTATTGTTTTGGATTTGGTTGACTTGGGTCACAATGCCTTGGAGTAAAGTATCTAGATGCCGAGAAATCCCTGCTGCCATTTTAGCGTTCCAAGTGGCGTCGCGGTGAGGAGGCATCTTGAAGGTATAGCTATAGTGAAAATCAAATAAGTTAGATCTATCAAATTGTCATGAGTTTGTAACATCATTGTATAGTGAAAATTTTGGCCTAGTAAAATCTCGTCCATAAGTCTCGTTCTTGTACTTAGAAAATATAGTGTTGTAGTTTTTGTTTTGAAATAAGAATTGTTTGAGAAATAAGCTTTTGTAGTATTTTTGGATGAGAGAATACAAACCAAGTTAATGGTTTGTATTATAAATTCTTTACCTTTTTAAAAAAAATTATTGTTTTTAGGTTAAAATGTTTTAAATTATAAATTTTTAAAATAAAGAAACTTTGAGTTTAAAATTTTGAAAATTCTCATCCAAATGGTAAAGATTTTGAAATTTAGAAAGACAAAAGGCAGTGTTTTGAAAATAAAATAGGATTACATAGTGTCGTGAAACGAATCGAAATTCATTTCAATTGTCTCGAATCAAACATATCACCGAAGGTAATATGATGGAATAGTATTGTAAAAGGAAAATTTGTTTCGATTGTCGTGAATAGCAAATATATTACCGAGGGTAATATGAATGAGTAGTGTCACAAAGGTCGTTTAGAAATCGTTCGACATGGTCAAGATGGATAGGTTTTTATAATGTTTCACGAAGAAATGCTTTAGCCTATAAGTGGACACTCACCCTAAGAGTTCCCAGGTAAGAGTGACTGGTCCGATAATGCGGATTTGTACTTACACTCTAGCCTTAGACAGAAAACTTGGGGTACAGGCATCCACCCTTCTAGATTGCATGTGTTCACATTATTAAAACCCAATATTTCGATAAAAAAATGTTCGAGGAAAAACATTTAAGAAATCTTTTGATAAAAATTGTTTGAGAAAAACATGTTGTGAAATATTTTGATGAAAACGTTTGAGAAAACATTTTAAAACAAATATTTCAGTGAAAATGTTTTGAGAAAAACATTTTGAGGAATACCTTAAGGCATAAAGCTTAAGGGTTTTAGGATAAATCATCTAATGTTAGATGATTTGTAAATCACAGAGTAGTTGTGGCATGGCATACTAATAACCTAATTCCCTATAACCAGTGCTATGATATCAATCTGTAACACCCCAATCGCGTAATACAACAACACGCGGCGGAAATATTGGGGAGTCACGTTACAAATTGCTCACAACTACTGGTACTAAATTATTTCAATATTGTTAACATTGTTTTACAAACAAAGAATACATGTAATTGTCTTTTGATTAAAGAAGTCTAAGGCCCGGATGCAGTCCTATGCGTTGCATGCTTGAATAGTTGAAAACCTGAAACATATGTGAAAAATAGTAAGCATAAAAATGTCGGCGAGTACATAGGTTTTGTTAGCCAAATAAATGGTAAAACGTTTGGTATTGCAATACTTTGGCAACTACGAGAGTTGTCGATTTGAAATAAATCTTGAAGCCAGAGAATGGCAAAAGTTTAGTATTGCAATACATAATCTAGATTGTGAAAACTTGTGGCAAACAGTTTGTATATGGCAATGTGATTATTACTAAGTAATTTTTATGCCATTTGAAATCGTACATTGTAACCTCGTTGAAATCATCGTAAAACTCGTTAATGTGTTATTTGAAATCCAATCAAGGATTAATAATAACTGTTTTGAAATCAATCAAAACTTGTGTGAGTATTATATAAATCAAGTCAATGATTTATAATAATACTTTAAACATCCTTCTAAGAATCTAACATCTAAAGATATGGAAGATTCTACAAGGATTTGGATAATCGATCACTGAATCAATCGTACATAAAATCCTAAAGTGATTCGGATAACGCTACAAGAGTAATAAAATAAGAACACTTATATATAGGAATTACCAGCGACGTATCCACCATGTTCTTATTTTATTACGCCCGTTTCGTTATCTAAATCACAACTACCACATAAACACATAAATCTTCAACTTGTTACCAACTTGTAAACACGCAATAAAGTACACAATGAATCCATACAAGGACTCCAATATTAGTACATTAACATCCTACAAGAATCATTCTATGAAGATAGATAGATGCTATAAGGATTTGGTTTCTGTCATATCGTCTAGTCAAACACGCATTAAAGTACACAATGAATCCAAACAAGGACTTCAATATTAGCACTTTAAACATCCTATAAGAATCATTCTGTGAAGATAGATAGATGCTATAAGGATTTGGTTTCTCTCATATTGAATCATTGCATCACAACATCCTAAATCCTAATGGTGATTCGGGATAACGCCACGAAGGGTAATACAATAGGCACACTTATATATAGGAAGTACCAGCGGCGTATCCACCATGTGCTTATTGTATTACTCTAGTTTCATTATCTAAATCACCAACAATATACACATAAACCATAATTATCGTCTTGTAAAGTACTTCTTAAAAATCTCACTATGAAGATAGGAAGGTCTAAGACTGTACTTCGAATATCCCACAAGAATCTAACTATAATGATAGATAGATCTTTACGGATTTAGATAAACATCCTGTTCGTATAATCAGAATGATACACATAAAAGCACTTAGTAAACACATATATGCCATACATTTGGAAAACGAATCGATTACACATATGAATCACCCCAAAACATTTGAAAAAGTGTAAAAGAGGGGACTATGTACTTACTTGAGATCGCGTATAGTTCTTGTTCAAATGATATAACAAAGCTCAAAGGACCAAGAGTTCAAGTGTTGAAGCGGTTCCAAGTGTATCGGATACTATGTTAGCATAACAGGACATAAATCGAGGAATCGGATAGAATGAGGTATTGTAAACCAAACGAGTGTTGGAACTCATATGATATGGTTCAACAAAGCCTACATTCCGAATTGATACTTATCCTAAGTGTTTACGACCCGTTATGACCCATTAAGGTAGTCTACGCTACTTTAACGCGTCATTTGCACAAAAGCGCATTCGAGATGCCTAACTAGTCCTATGACAAGTATTATATGCCTTAACATGTTTAATTATGTTGCATAATTAGTTTAGGTGTCAAAACATGTGTTACATATGCTAAAATTCAAATTATGCATGAAAACGGCATTTTGGTCATTTTCCTAAGGCATATAAACTACCTATCATACAACTAACTAAACGAAGTGACCATAAGGTATAACCTCGGACGGTTATTCCCTATACAACTAGGTCACCAAATGTGTTTGGTCGGATCCTAATGATCGACCAAACGGGTCGGGTTTGAAAGTCTAAGCGGTTGTTTAGACCGCTTAACTTACGACCCTAAATATGCACTAAACTAAAAATGACGAGTCAAACATGTTAAAACATGTTTAACTAGGTTAGAAAACAGATTGATATCAAAACAAAGTGTTTTGATACCCGAAAATAGTTTCGTTGCAAAATGCACATAAACATGCATTTTGACCGAAACTTTGACTCGTCACTACGCCTAATCAACGTGGTAATCAGTAGGTATAGTCACAAGGGTCTATAGCCATCGTGATTACGCTCATGTTGCAAAGTTCAAACAAACTTTGTCTTGACCAAATCATGGTCAAAGCAGAAAGTGAAACACTATTTGACTTTCTTGCTTGAAATACATAACCAAGCATGAAAGAAACTTACAAGAGGTCCAAGCTTGGAAAAAGAATCAAAGAAAACTGAAGTAGGAGGCCTTCAACAAGTGTGAGAGCTTCTCCAAGAGCAGGTATGAAGAAGAGAATGGATAAGTAAAGAAATGAGCAAAACTGCTTGCTATTTATAGGAAATCAAGTGTCTTTAGATCATTGCCATGTGTAATTGAGTGAATCAAAGCATGATCAACACCTTACACTTGTTAGGCATTGATTAGGCAACTTGGGGAACACATAAACCAGCCCACAATACTCAAAAACCATGTTTATAACCAAGTTCAGCAGGCTGTTTTGCTGAAAACAGGTTTTCTACACAGAGGCTGCTCAGACGACATGCAGAGCTGTCCCCTGATTCTTCCGTGACATTCCTAGCTGAACCAGCTGAAACTTGTTCAATTTTTGGCAGTTTTGGTCCCTGCACTTGATTTAAGGCATTTTCGACGCGTTTAACCCCTGTTAACCCAATTTCAAGGCTCTACAAGCATGTTAAAGTATAGGGGACATGAAATATGCTTGGAAATATCACGGATGTTGGTTCGTTTGGTCGTAAGATCACGTTATTCGGTTAATTACGACGAAACTCGAACGGGCATGAAAAACGATCCAAATTACGTGACGAATGGTATTTTTGCATTCCAATCATTATAAAATAAAATATTTTAATGATTACAAAAATTTTTGGATTTCCGGATATGTTCAGAACGTAAGATATGCGTGTAAATTCAAACTTATGCATTTTTTGATGCTTTTAGTCCCTATTGATCAAATAAGCGCATTTTCGCATATTGAACCCCTCAAGGCCTATTTCTAAGCTATGTAAAGGATATTTAGGGTATGTTTAGCTTATGATCTTGTTCCGGAATGTTTGTTGCTATACGAATCGGCAGACTTTTGCAGTTTGTCGCAAATAGTCCCTGTGATCGAATAAACTTGTTTTTGACACACCAAACCCTTCAGAACTTATTTCTAAGTTATGTAAAGGTTATTTAAGGTATGTTAAGCCTAAGTCACTGTTCCGGGGTGTTTGTCGCATTAAACTGATTACGTTTACGCATCAGTTTGCGTATAACTTTTCAGAAAGCGATTTAAAGCTTGAAATCGAACTAGAATCAAAACGTGAAATTGTCAACGCAGATAAGCAAACATTGAGACCAAAACACTTCGTTTCTTTGATAAATGATATTGTTCTATATCGTACAGTGTTTACAGAGCACAAGTGTCAGAAATGTGGTGTAAGTTCAGATTCCTACAAATACACATTACTTATGAGCTAATTATAAGTAAAAAAATATTGTTCCAAAAAGAAATTGTAATCGTCTGCTTCAGTCGTTCCAACTAATTAGTGACTTGAACTAGTATTTATATAACTAGGAGAGTTTATATAATTAATATTTATTTAAATAATTTGAAGCAGGTGAAATAGTTGGTGTAAGTAGGGCTGTAAACGAACCGAACAAACACGAACAACATCTTGTTCGTGTTCGTTTGTTAAGAAATATAGGTGTTCATGAACACTTATCGAACGAGATTTTATATTCGTGTTCGTTTGTTAAGAAATGAACTTGTTCGTGTTCGTTTGTGTTTGTTTGTTAATTTTAGGAAACAAATAAAAAGAACATTGATGAACACAAATGAGCACAAAATAATGTTCATGAACACAAATGGAAACAAATGAACACAAACAAGCGTTTATGAACAAAATATATAATACACTGACACTTATTACATATTTAATTTGTCAGAATTTTAAAGTATTTAAATAGATATAAAAACCAAAAACACTAATGAACTATCGAGCACAAACAAACACGTTACCGAACGTTCACGAATATAAACGAACGAACACGACCTCTGTTCATGTTTGTTCATTTAACTAAACGAACGGAATTTCTTATTCGTGTTTGTTTGTTTAATAAATGAACGAACACAAACGAACTTCCCGCCGAACGGTTCACGAACTGTTCGCCAAACGTTTGGTTCGTTTGCAGCCCTAGGTGTAAGTGACATGATCCACTTAGAAAAGGAAACGGATGTGTTATTTTTCTAGGTTTAACTTTGTTCTGTAACTCATAAAAGTCGAATCTACTTAAGTATCTTTACCGTAACTGAATTTGAATTACGGTCTAATTGTTTGACTTAGTTTGTTTGATTAATCTTAAGTATTTTCTAGCTTGATGTTAGTTTTCCTGAATTATCCCTTTGTATCGTTTCTTGTGTTAGACAAATCCGTATTACTAATATCTATTAGGTAACATTTGTCTATTTTAGCTTAGTACTTTGTTTCGGTAAAAAACTGGCAAGATCAATTTAGTAACCAAATTTAGAAAGTAAGGTAGTGTGCTTTTCGAAATAGTAAGTTTTAGTTCAAGGATCCTTCAATAAGTATTAGGATCCTGGTCTACAGAACAGGTTTATAAGTGATGAACGCAAAGTAATTGATTACAACTGAACGTTTAATGAATGAAAAGAATAAGTAATGATGAACACACGAGATTTGTAACAGGGAAAAGCCCTTGATATCTATGATTGATGATCGTCGGAAGAAAAACCCCGGGAGCTGAAAACTACGTAGCTCCAATCTATTATTAATAAAGCGAAAGAAATTACAATGGTTGAGCGTGATCAATCGAGTACTAAGTGTTACAAAGTGTATTGCGAGTGATATGAGTGTTCAAGTATCACAGAGTGAGTCTTAAATAGATCCGATCATGCTATTTATAGTATAGAATTAGAAAAAAAATATCCTAACTAAGTGTCTGATTTTTCCGGGATCCTTGGTGGACTGGGCAAGTGATCGTTGCAGGCTTCCTTATGCTTTTCCACACGTTTTCTTCAACTTGATATGCGATATATAATACCGGGACTCAGGATCCGTAGTCATATCAAGATACCTGAGTATGTTCAAGACGTCAGGATCCCAAGTGTAAAAGTGACCCAAACAGTACAAATGATTATATTAATTTGGATTTAATGGATTTAAAATTTAGGTATACCCTACTACACAAAAGGAACCTCCCCGACTGTTGAAGCGCATAGAATTTTCGTGGCAAGTTTGAGAATAATTAGGAAATAATAATTCTAAAGTTTACCTTAATATCCCTTGGGATTTCTTTTCCTACATACACGTGACTACTATTTTTCTGTGTATGACCAAAGACTATTCTGGCTTCATGAGGAATATAGATGTGTTCACATTCTTGAACATATATGGCGGTTTTTCAAAATTATATAATTCCAACTTAAAACATTAGCTATTTTCAAGTTTGGTGGCCCTTATATGACATTCACTCGCATCAATACAACTTGTGCCACAAACTTATACTTTGATGGTATATTATTTATGTATTCAAAACTCATAGTAAGTAGAAGAAAATGATTATTGAACCATAACTAAAAACTGAACTACATGTGAAAAAGTGATGGGTCACTTATGATACCTTTTCTTTTAAAACCAAGATTTATTGTTTGATTATGGCTTTATGTGCATGAATAAGTAATCTGAATACTCATTAAAACCAACTTTATATTTTGCATTTTTCATAAATAATTTATTGTATAGTAAAAAACTTTTCTTACATTTTATATTACTCCTCCTTCTCCTTTATAAATTAATATGTTTGTTGCTATTTATTTTTTATCTGGCTTAAAACTTAATTGGATTTGTTAAATGAAAGGAGCTTAAACTAGCCCACATGAGCAGAATCGACAATAACCAATCGTTATTCGAATTAATAGAGCTATCTTTCTCAATAAGCGAACAATTTCATTATGATAATCTATAAGTTGAAACACCGATTTAGGTTGGGTTTTTAGTCTTAGGGTTGTGTACATGGTTGCCAGGTAAATCCAAACGCATATATGGATGACATCAAAACTGTCAATTTCACCTTATTCATTTGCATGTTAATTTTCAAAAGTGACAAATTTAGAGCCAAAATACAAATGTATATAGAACATTTTATGTTTAGATTATACAGACTAGGATATAATAGGAAGATTTTTTGGTTAGGAAGGCTAAAAAGTAATCTTGACCATCAGTTGATTTAATAAGGGCTAAGATTAAATGAGTGAAATTGAATAGAAAAAAAGAGGCGTGTGGGTTTGTGTAAGGGCATTCTAGTCAATCCACGACAATAGTTTCTCTCTCCCCCAATTCCCTCCCATTTTTTAAACATTAATAACTTTTTCATACGACCCCATGTCTTCTGGGCACAACCCCGTGGTCAACTCTTTGCTGTACTATCAAGATTCTGCAAATCTTAGAGTTGACCACGCCCTGTGTAGAGCTGGGCACGGCCCCGTGGTGGTCGTAGAAGCTTCTGCAGGTTTGTCTTTTTGTGCAGGGCCTGACCACGCCCCATGCCCAGCTGGGCACGGCCCCGTGGTCAGGTTCTGTTTATCTTGTTTTTGCTTTGGGGATGCTGCCGAGGGGTCGGACATGTCACGTTTATTCCTTCTTTTTGTATTTATGTTGGTTTTTGCTGCTTATTTGCTCCTTTTGTTATTTTAAGCTCGTTTGGTCCTGTAAATTCAAAAGGAAGAAAGAAACGTGCTTTTTCCAACATTAGTACTAAAAAGGGTTAGTTTTATGTCTCATCTGATGTAATTTATATGTTGCATTTTGCACACATCAACTATCATCATGAATCATTAACATAGCTTGTTTCTTCTCCTTATATGACCCTCCCTCAATCTGGTTTCTTGACGGTTGCTCGTTATTGCGATGATAGATAGCTTTCTTATAATAGTCTTCGTGAAAAGGATTCACACTATCATCTGCTTTTTTGTTTGTGCATTCTCTTTTGAAGTGCCCCTTCTGTTTACATTTAAAACAGGTAACTTTGGCTTTATCAAAACCTATCTTCATATCAGGGCCTTCCAAACACTTTCTCCCAGTGATCTCCACGAACCGTTGAGCCCTTCTGATGATGCTTGCCATGCACCAGCGAATATCCATGAGCTCTATAACGCCCTGCGTTCTGAAACTTTCATATTTTGGCAAGTCTCGTCCCTGTAATACTGAATGTTGCCTATTTGAGCCTTAAACTGTGTGAAGCTTTGCTCGATGTGATACTTTGTGAAACTTGACTCTTATGATACTTGAATCTCGTGGTACTTTGAATCTAGACGCTTCTGATGCTTTGAAACTTGAATTTTGAAACTTGACACTTGTTATGTTTGATACTTATTAAACAAGAGACTTTGTTACTTGATACTTATTGAATGAGAAACTTGGATTCTTTATTGAACGAGAGACTTGATACTTTGATACTTAATACTTTGATACTTGAAAGTTATTAGATGTGAACCTAGCTTGAACACAACTTGAAACACGAAAACTTTTGTGTTAATTTTATAATTATACCATTGTAATGGCTACCCACAATGTTGCGCAACACAACACTTAATCTAGCTCGCAATACGAACCAAAGTCGGTAAACTAGCAAACGGTCTCGGCTGTCCGAATGGACATCCGATCAGATGACCATTCAACCGAATAGCCATTCGACCCCTTGCACACTTACACCACCTCACCTGTCGCTTTCACCTATAAATATGGCACTTGTGACAACCCTCACCAAACCAGGTATCCGTACAAATTAATTAATATTTAATTAATGCTTAATTACTGTGCTTTCTTACAATTGTGGTTAAACTGCTTCTTGATTTCTGATACATACATATTCATGCATCATACTTTATTACTGTCACTCCATTTATTACACAGAACTATAGTGACAAACTTGATGCACAAAAGCACAGTTAGCACAGTGAACGGATAACCCAGTAAACATGTTGACATTGCCAGCACTAGACAGACATTGTCTCTAAGGCCAGTATGAGCCGGGAATAGTTTACTACACTAGTAGGGAGTGTAGGGAGATGAGGATTGTAAAACTGCATCACTAAGTGATAGTTATAGTGACCGGATGTGCCTAAAACATGCTTTAATTACAAAAATTCCGCGCTTTATTACAACATTCAGTATTTAACATAACTAACACCCTTTATATTACACAACACACTAACAACCTAATTAACATCCTAACTAAACTAACTAGACACTTAACTATATCATCAAAATTCAACCATATACCCCCCCCCTTATCCGATCAGTTCCCCAAGGGGTGACCCACCCCACCATTTGTTGATTATTATAATCATCTTTGTCTAACATCTATCATACATATTACATAATGGGTATTAAGTAAACATGGGTTATAAGTAAGTTCATGAGATAACTATTATCTCACTTCAAAACACTTCACAAAAAAAATTGCTCTCTCTTCCCTCTCCTTTGTGTTCGGCCGAGAGCTCACACACACCCACCATCATTATCAAGTTTCGATCAAGACATTTTACATACCTACCAAGGTGCAAGGTGACATACAAGGAGGCCCGGTGCTTTCGGAAACTCAAGAACCTCTCTACATTGCTTTTATCCACCTTGTTTACGCCTTGATTCTTCCCTAGCCACGAGCTAGTAGTAAGTGCCTCTAAACACCCTCTTGTTCTTGTTTAAAGTGGTTAATAAGAGATTTAACGGATAAAACTCAAGAACACACAAAATCAAAACATAAAGTCTTGAAAGAATGATGAACTAGATGGATAGAGAATAACTAGTGGTGTAAATCTTATGAAACTTGTCTAGTTGTGATTATTTTATGTAGTTTGTTGCTAGTAGTGGGATGGATCATCATCTAACCACACTAGATCATGTTCATGGAACATGAACTAGTGATATGTTAAGTGTAAAAGTTGTAAGATGATGAACTCTTCCACTCACAAAACATGAACTTGTGTAAAAGTGATTTTTTTTGTAAAATAGAGTTCTAAACTGGTAGATCTAAAGATCTACAAGTGGTTTTTCGGAAGAAACAAGTGTAAGATGCAATTCTTGTTTAAAACCCGGATCTTACACAAACTAAAAGCATTTTAGTGAATAAACAAGTGTGTAAACGCTTGTGTAACAAAAAGATTTAACAAAGAAATATTTTCATAAATTTTGACTAGAAGTTGTAAAACAACATATTCTTTAAAAATAAAGTTTTCAAGAAATTGATTTTATTTTAAAGATGACAAGATCCGCTAAATATGTCAGGAAGTTACTACATATTTCTACACAACTTACAAGTTCATGAGTTTGCGATTTATACTTATTTTTGACAAGTTTGATGTTTGAATGATGTATGTTGATGATTGATAAATTGTTGATTGAATTTTGAAAAGAAAATGATACGCTAGTAAGCGTGGCCACCTCCAGTTACAGAGGAAACTCTGGCGAAATTTTTCCAGAAAATAACACTTAGAAATATTTTTGTGACAAGTGGTTATAAATATATTTTTGACTTGTTTTTCCAAACAAACTTCGCCATGATTTTTATTATAAAATAACCAAGTATTCGGAGGTGGATTTTCATAAATAAAACTTGATCAATATATATCTAGAATATATATTTCATAGTAAAACACTTGTGTGACTTTGTGATTATTTTTGTGAAATAGAGATATATTATTTTTTTTAGAGTAAAAATAATATTACTTGAAATGTCATGAAAATACGACTCCAAAATAATACCAACGCCCTCACAAATAAATATTTAAGTTACACCGGTATTATTATTACAACACGAACCTTAAAATGTAACTTATGTATTTTCGGAAAATACTCTTAAATGTGTATTTTGATAAGTATTATTTTGGAAATGGTATGAAGTAAAATATAATATTTTTGAGAAAAATATGTATATTTTGGAGATAGAATATTTTAGACAAATGAATTAAAATATATTTTCAAGTGAGATTTAAAAATATATTTTCGGAATTATAAATACACATGTATTAATACCCCCATCCTTGGGAATGAATATATTTACTAAATAATTAAGAAGTGTAAATACGAAATAGTTGTCTAACTATTTCCCAAAAACGTTAAACCTTAAGCCAAGGCACGGCCGTCCGTCTAACAGAAGTTAGTACGTGTAGGTCGTCACGCAGCAGGTTATTTTGGGAAGGACTATTTCGAGACGCACTTCTGTGGTTCATGTCCCCCTTTTCTCTTACTGTTTTCAGTTTTTATACTTCGGGGGTGAAATACATGTTACAATGTTTATGGATACTTTTATACATGGTATGGTTAGCGTAAGGAGGGTTACTACTTAGATCATGTGAGTGGGTAGGCGGAAACTGGAGGCCATTAATCCTCATTGTAGGACCGAGGGTCATTAGCGGTAGATCTATCTGGGTGTAGCGAGCCCAACTCCAGGCCCAACAGAACGGACCTCGGGGTGACTTTGAGCCCGACGCAAAAATCTGCTAGGTTTGAGTCTTCCTACTACACTTCACACATATCAATGGTCTTGCAAACCATTGGTGATCTCTTTATTTCCTTATTTGCTACATACCAGGGATTTTTATACTTACAAATGTATTACAAAGGTTTTACATACTCACTTTCACATGAACTGGCTCAACATTTTTGTTGATTTTTCAACATACATGTATTTCAGGGAATTCGGGATCTGGCGAGGCATGCTATGTCTTCATGCTGCGTAGAGAAGTGATGTCATCCACGTTTAGGGATTGTGACTTTTGCCTGGACGAGTCACAAGTCTTAAACGGTGTTTATTTTATGTTTGTGGTTGTGTCTTATGAACAATGATTTTATTTTGTTGGGTTGTAACTCGTTGCATGTGTCCACTTTAAACAATGTTGTCGTATTTTACTTTTAAAACTTGAATCAATGGATGAACATCATGGTTTTATTTTCATATAGCTTTGTTGTGATTAAGCTATGGTATTAAGAAGTCACACCAAATAAAACCACGCTTCCGCAAAGCCAGGGTGTGATAGCTTGGTATCAGAGCTTTGATCATAGCGAACTAGGATTCCTTCTCGAGTCTAGACTATGATCACTAGGGCTCTCACGAAAACATTTTTACATTGCATACATTACGTCCAGATCCAGGATACAAAACATTTTCACAAACAAAAAGTATGAGCACTTTTTCAAAAATTATGATTCAGTCTTATCGACTGGGAGGTTGGTCAGGGAGACCAGGGATTCAGTCTTATCGAGTGAGAGGTTGGTCAGGGAGACCAGGGATTCAGTCTTATCGACTGGGTGGTTGGTCGGGGAGGCCAGGGATTCAGTCAGGAAGACTGAGGGGCCAATCTTTAAGATTGGGGAGGTTTTGGTCGGGGAGACCAGGGAATTAGTCTGAGAGACTAGGAGGTTCAGTCTGAGAGGCTGGTAGGGTAGTCTCATGGGACTAGGAGAACTATTTGATTGCTTATTGGTGACTAACATGTTTATTTGATTATATGATTGATTGCTTGTGCATATGTGTGTTTGTGTTACAGACATCATGCCTTCCTCATCAGATACTGGAGTTTCAGACACTACAGATCCCATGGCTATAGTATCAGATGACAGAGTTTCATCGGAGCACGAGGTTCACACTTCCGATACTACCAGCACAGATGATGACGACTTCCAGCCCTTTGCGCTGCCTGATGTCGTAGCCGAGCCTGCTGATGGCCATCTCGCTGGGGATTTACCACTCGCGGTGATCCTTGCTCCTGTGCCCCTTGCTGCCTATCCGGTTGTTGATATGCCCATCGATATTGTTTCCGACGATGATGTCGATTTGTTTGAGGAAGACCCACTTGAGGATGACCTTGAGGGTGAGGTCCCTATTGCTGCTGATGATATCCTACTCATTGCTGATGCTCCTGCAGAGGATGCTCCCGTTCATTCACCTGTTCCAGACTCCTTTGAGTCTGTGGCGTCCGCACCTTCGCACACTCAGGGAGTGCAGCACCACTCACACGACGCCGACGCAGACATGGCGTCATCAGCTGCACCAGTTCCCGCACAGAGCTTTGAGTTTGATCATGATGTTGATGATGATTCAGATCCTGTTTTTCTACCTGGTTTTGATCCAGACCATGACATTGAGTTCATACACTTAGACCAGCCCCTGGAGGATCCTGTAGCCCCTGTCGATCCCTTGTTTGACGATCCAGCCGATTTTGACATGGAGTTTGTTGATCCGGAGCCTGCTGTGGCCCCTGAGCCAGTCGTTGCTCCTGACCCTGCGTTAGAGCATGACCCTGTTCATGCCGATGCACCTGCTGTTGCTCCTTTTGTTGATGATATACCAGTTGACGATCATCCTGTTGTTGCTCCACCGTTGGTGGATGATCATGCTGTTGATGCTCATGTTGATGCTCCACTTTTGATAGAGGATCCTGTTGTTGCACCACTTCCTGATCCAGTGCCGGTGATGTTCGACCGTGCACCTTTCGCGACCCATATTGATCCACGATACGCGCACACCCACAACGGGTGGATAGATGATGATGATGATTTCCCACCAGTCGTGATACCAGTTACACCACCTGTAGCCCCCGTTTCAGTCCCTGCTTCAGCTCCATTGATGTTCCTTTACTTCCCACACACATCACAGATGTGCGTCGCGCAGATCTTCCTGTTACGTTTCTTCAGGACATACCTCCACCACGTCCTGGGGAGGGTTCATCTCGACAGTCGTTTGGTCATACACCTACCATGTCTGGAGGAGATCAGTTTGCACCTCAGATTTCTCATCCTACTGTTGTTCCCACTGTTGCACCATTTACTGTACCATCCTTCGCTCCATCTAGTGAGCCACTCCTATGGACTACGCCCCCCATTATGCCACCATCTGATCCATATTACCCATACCACGTGGGGTATTCTACAGAGGATATTCTCACATCGTTCATGATACAGCAGGAGGCGCTAACCCGTCGCGTACAGGAGCTGGAGAGAGCTCAGCGACTCCTGTGCCATTGCCAGACCCCACCTGCACTATCACACCCTCCGCGTCCACTTTCACCCAATTCTGCCGCTCGCTTTTGGACTCCTGAGCAGCAGATAGCATACTTGATGCGATCTCATCGCGCTATGGAAGAGGACTGGTTGCATATGTGACGTTTACTCTTTTCTCATTTTCCCCCTCCTCCACCGCCATCAGCTTAGGCCTTTTGTTCGACGCAGGTAGACTTTTGATGAGAGGACCTCGATTGTGCAGATTACACAGCTTTTGGAGACCGCATTTTGATGTTATGACTTTTGACGTTTTGTATTTTGGTTGTTGTTGACACTGATTAGATAGTTTGGACTAGGGCGATGTGGCCCTTAGTCACTGATAATGTACGATATGGTTGTGAACTTGTACGCCTTACATTATGGTCTTGATTTATGATAGTGCAATCGCAGTATTCTCATTATGCGTGATGTTGGATTAATTGTTTATATTTTATAACATGAGATGTTATGTGTTTGATTTATTTGTAACATGAGATGTTATGTGTTTGATAAAAGGTATACGCATGATTCTTTTACTTATTATGACTTGACCAACGTGAAACATCTTTTAGAAGATGTCGCCGTGATGTGGTCCACGCATGCCTACCAACGAGGCAGAACTCCAACAAATCATTGCTGCCGCCATTGCACAGTATGCAGCCTCGCAAGGAGGAACCAGTGGAAGTAATTCGAACAACAACGGCAATAACAATCCAACTCATGGTAATGTTAAGTCGTTGAGACATACTACGATACATTTGGATATCTATAGCACGTTCGCTAATACCATTTGTATATTCTAATGTATGTGCAGGGTGCACTTACAAGCAGTTCCTCGACTGCAAGCCAGTGAACTTCGACGGCACCGGATGTGCTGTTGCATTTGTCAGATGGGCTGAAAAGACAGAATCTGTTCTCAGAATGAGCAAGTGCGCTCCAGACCAACAAGTGACCTACATTTCTGGGCTATTCTTGGATGGAGCCCTATCCTGGTGGAATTTACAAGTGCAGACTTTTGGTGAAGCCGCTGCTTATGCGATGACATGGAAGGAGCTGAAGGAGCTCATGCGAAGAAAGTACTGCTCACGCGCTGAAATTCAAAGGCTGGAGACCGAATTTTGGCACTTGAAAATGGAAGGTCCCAAGATTGCGGAGTATGTTCAAAGGTTCCACGATTTGTCTCATGTGTTGCCTTATATGGTTACACCAGAATTCAAACGTATCGAGCGCTTTATTTGGGGTTTAGCTCCTCAGATCATGAGTATGGTCACTACTTCCAAGCCTGCGACAATCACAGAGGCCATCGATCTAAGCGTGGCTCTTACTGAGGAAGCTATCCGCTTGAACAAGTTCTCGAATGTTGAGCAGAAAAAGAAGGAGACTCGCATAGAGTCGTCTGGTGAGAATAAAAGGAAATTCTCGAACTTCAAGCAAGGAACAAGCAGTGTTGGCAAGAAAGGAGAATCAAGCACACCGGCGAAGGCTGCAACCGGTGTTGAGAAGAAAGGGAAAGGTTATATGGGTACACAGCCCAAGTGTAACACCTACCAGCGTCATCATTCTGGCCGGTGTGGGCCAAAAATATGTGAAGCTTGTAGAAAAGTTGGCCGTTTGAAGGATACCTGCTGGGTTAATGCTGGCCGGGGTGGCCAAGGAGGTTTTGGTAATCGGAACAATAACCGTGGTGGTAATGGAAATCGTGCACAAGGGAATAATGGAGGCAATGGAAACCAAGGAAACAATGCAAATCTAGCTGGTAATGTGAATCGAAATCAAAACAACACTCAAGCTGGGAACGGAGGTGATAATGGGCAAAGACTGGGTTGTTTTAACTGTGGTGATATTGGGCATTTCAAGAAGGAATGCCCGCAGCTGAATCAAGCCCACGGAAGAGTGTTTAACATCGAGGCGAGGGAAGCGCGCCAGGATCCCAATGTTGTTACTGGTATGTTCCCTATAAACCAACGCTTTGCATCCGTCTTGTTTGATACTGGTGCCGATTATAGCTTCGTGTCGTTAGAATTTAAGAATATGCTTGGGTTAGCTGCTAGTAAATTAGATATCCCATACTCAATTGAACTGGCTAATGGAAAGCTGGTTGAAGCTAATGAAGTTGTCAGGGGTTGTGTGATCGAGTTGGGAGAGCGTGAGTTCATTTTGGATCTACTACCAGTCAAGTTGGGAAGCTTCGACGTGGTAGTAGGGATGGATTGGTTGTCAAGCAACAAGGATGAGATTATTTGTCGCGAAAAAATCATTCGCATTCCAATAGAAGATGGAGAAACGATCGTAGTTCATGGAGAAAAGCGCGATACACCTTTGAGAATTATCAGCTGCCTGAAAGCTCGAAAGTGTTTACAGAAGGGGTGTGCTGCCTTCTTGGCACACATCATGGATAAGAAAGCTGCTGAGCCGAAGATCGAAGACATCCCAGTGGTGAAAGAATATCCTGAAGTCTTTCCAGAGGACTTGCCAGGATTGCCACCCCAAAGGCAAGTGGAGTCCCACATTGATTTGGTACCAAGCGCCGCGCCTGTAGCCAAGGCACCCTACAGACTTGCACCTTCGGAGATGCAGGAATTGTCGACACAACTTCAAGAGTTTCTAGATAAGGGATTTATCAGACCAAGCTTCTCACCTTGGGGAGCTCCAGTTCTGTTCATCAAGAAGAAAGACGGTAGTTTTTGTATGTGTATTGACTACCGGGAGTTGAACAAATTGACTATCAAGAATATATATCCTCTGCCTAGGGTTGATGACTTATTTGACCAGCTGCAAGGTTCAAGCTTTTACTCAAAGATCGATCTTCGATCTGGATACCATCAACTGAGAATACAAGAGGAAAGTATTCCTAAGACCGATTTTAGAACTCGATATGGATATTACGAGTTTCTAGTAATGCCGTTTGGGTTGACAAACGCGCCAGCTGTTTTTATGAATAGAGTTTGTAAACCGTACCTCGACAAGTTCGTGATTGTGTTTATTGACGACATTTTGATCTATTCAAAGACGAAGGCTGAGCACGAACAACATCTAAGAGCTATCTTGGAGTTACTTAAAAAGGAAAAGTTGTATGCCAAATTCTCGAAGTGCGAATTTTGGTTACGCGAAGTCCATTTTCTTGGACATGTGGTTAATGGAGATGGAATCCGTGTGGATCCCACCAAGATCGAAGCAATAAAGAATTGGGAAACTCCAACAACGCCAACCGAGATTCGACAATTCTTAGGTTTGGCTGGGTATTATCGAAGGTTCATTGAGGATTTCTCAAAAATCGCTCAACCATTGACTTACCTCACGCAGAAGGATAAGAAGTTTGATTGGGGAATCAAACAGGAAGAAGCGTTTCAGCTGTTGAAAGACAAACTTTGCAATGCGCCGATTTTATCGCTACCAGAGGGAACTGATGATTTCGTGGTGTACTGTGATGCCTCACGTCAAGGTTTGGGTTGCGTGTTGATGCAACGCCAGAAAGTCATAGCTTACACGTCACGCCAGTTGAAAGTTCATGAAAAGAATTATACCACGCACGATTTGGAGCTAGGCGCAGTGGTATTTGCGTTGAAGATTTGGAGACATTATTTATATGGTACGAAGTGTACAATATTCACGGATCATAAGAGCCTGCAACACATATTCGACCAGAAGGAACTAAATATGAGACAAAGACGCTGGGTCGAATTGTTGAACGATTACGACTGCGAGATCAAGTATCATCCAGGGAAGGCGAATGTGGTCGCCGATGCCCTAAGTCGTAAAGAAAGAATCAAGCCCATAAGGGTTAGGGCTTTAGAGATGATTATCCAGACAGATCTTTCCCTGCGCATTCGCGCCGCACAGAAAGAAGCTCTTAAGGAAAGGAACCTGGAAGAGGAATATCTCCGTGGAATGGAGAAGCAGTTAGTGCCAAACGAGGAAGGAACGTTATGTTTCATGAAACGGATTTGGGTTCCTCTGTTTGGTGGTTTGAGAAAGGTTATTTTTGATGAAGCTCACAAATCACGGTACTCTATCCACCCAGGAGCGGATAAGATGTACCAGGACCTTAAGGATTATTATTGGTGGCCTAGAATGAAAGGCGATGTTGCTGTTTATGTTAGCAAGTGTTTAACGTGCGCCAAGGTAAAAGCTGAATACCAGAAGCCTTCAGGACTTCTGCAACAACCTGAAATTCCCAAATGGAAATGGGAACAAATTTCAATGGATTTTATAACAAAGTTGCCAAGAACGCCAAAAGGTCATGACTCTATTTGGGTAATAGTGGACCGGTTAACGAAATCTGTGCACTTCTTACCCATCAGAGAGAAAGACAACACGAGCAAATTGGCTTAAATATACATGAGAGAAATCGTTGCACGTCATGGAGTGCCTCTCTCGATCATCTCTGATAGAGACGGAACGTTTGTGTCAAGGATTTGGCAGTCTTTCCAAGAAGCATTCGGATCTCAGTTGAATCTGAGCAGTGCGTTTCACCCACAGACCGATGGACAGAGCGAAAGGACGATCCAGACATTGGAAGATATGCTGAGAGCATGTGTTTTGGAACTGGGTGGTAGCTGGGATAAACATTTATCGTTGGTTGAATTTTCGAACAACAACAGCTACCACACCAGTATTGGAGCCGCGCCATTTGAAGCTCTATACGGGCGCAAGTGTCGATCACCGCTTTGTTGGTCCGATGCAGGTGATAGATAATTGGTTGGTCCTGATGTGGTCCAGGAAACCACAGATAAGATTGCACAGATCCGAGATCGCATCAAGGCGGCTCGAGATCGACAAAAATGCTATGCGGACCGAAGAAGGAAACCTCTGGAATTTGAGGTAGGAGACATGGTTTTATTAAAGGTATCACCCTGGAAGGGTGTGGCACACTTCGGAAAGCGTGGAAAGTTGAATCCGCGATACATTGGTCCATTCAAGATTCTAGAAAGGATTGGTTTAGTAGCATATAAGTTGGACTTACCTGCCGAACTGAATGGTGTTCACGATACATTTAATGTATCAAATCTGAAAAAGAGTCCAACGCAAGAAACTGTTGTCATTCCCACAAACGAGATTCATATTGACGACACGCTCCATTTTGTTGAAGAACCAGTTGAGGTAACAGATTGGAAAATAAACAAAACCCGCAGGAGCAGTGTTAAACTCGTCAAAGTTCGTTGGAATGCAAGACATGGTCCAGAATACACCTGGGAACGTGTGGACCGAATGAAAGAAAAATACCCCCACTTATTTCCTAAGACCCCTGCAACTAGAAGCAGAGCCTAAAATTTCGGGACGAAATTTTCTTAACGGGGGGAGAATGTGACAACCCTCACCAAACCAGGTATCCGTACAAATTAATTAATATTTAATTAATGCTTAATTACTGTGCTTGCTTAGAATTGTGGTTAAACTGCTTCTTAATTTCTGATACATACATATTCATGCATCATACTTTATTACTGTCACTCCATTTATTACACAGAACTATAGTGACAAACTTGATGCACCAAAGCACAGTTAGCACAGTGAACGGATAACTCAGTAAACATGCTGACATTGCCAGCACTAGACATACATTGTCTCTAAGGCCAGTATGAGCCGGGAATAGTTTACTACACTAGTAGGGAGTGTAGGGAAATGAGGATTGTGAAACTGCGTCACTAGGTGATAGTTATAGTGACCGGATGTGCCTAAAACATGCTTTAATTACAAAAATTCTGCACTTTATTACAACATTCAGCATTTAACATAACTAGTAAAGTGCAAAAACATGGGAAAATAATACTAGACACTTTCCAAAGTGTCGGGAATTTATTGTGTCACTAGAACACTATAAAAGACACTTTAAATGCTTATCTAGCACTTTAACGGATCAATATCCAACCGAACAACCGGACCTTACCCGGAACATAAAAATATTGCCAATGGCATAGTTTATACTTTTCTGAGCTAGTTAGGGTCCTCGAATACCCTAACACCCTTTATATTACACAACACACTAACAACCTAATTAACATCCTAACTAAACTAATTAGACACTTAACTATATCATCAAAATTCAACCATATACCCCCCCCCTTATCCGATCGGTTCCACAAGGGGTAACCCACCCCACCATTTGTTGATTATTATAATCATCTTTATCTAATATCTATCATACATATTACATAATGGGTATTAAGTAAACATGGGTTATAAGTAAGTTCATGAGATAACTTATCTCACTTCAAAACACTTCACAAAAAATTGCTCTCTCTTCCCTCTCCATTGTGTTCGGCCGAGAGCTCACACACACCCACCATCATCATCAAGTTTCGATCAAGACATTTTACATACCTACCAAGGTGCAAGGTGACATACAAGGAGGCCCGGTGCTTTCGGAAACTCAAGAACCTCTCTACATTGCTTTTATCCACCTTGTTTACCCCTTGATTCTTCCCTAGCCACGAGCTAGTAGTAAGTGCCTCTAAACACCCTCTTGTTCTTGTTTAAAGTGGTTAATAAGAGATTTAACGGATAAAACTCAAGAACACACAAGATCAAAACATAAAGTCTTGAAAGAATGATGAACTAGATGGATAAAGAATAACTAGTGGTGTAAATCTTATGAAACTTGTCTAGTTGTGATTATTTTATGTAGTTTGTTGCTAGTAGTGGGATGGATCATCATCTAACCACACTAGATCATGTTCATGAAATATGAACTAGTGATATGTTAAGTGTAAAAGTTGTAAGATGATGAACTCTTCCACTCACAAAACATGAACTTGTGTAAAAGTGATTTTTCTTGTAAAATAGAGTTCTAAACTGGTAGATCTAAAGATCTACAAGTGGTTTTTCGGAAGAAACAAGTGTAAGATGCAATTCTTGTTTAAAACCCGGATCTTACACAAACTAAAAGCATTTTAGTGAATAAACAAGTGTGTAAACGCTTGTGTAACAAAAAGATTTAACAAAGAAATATTTTCATAAATTTTGACTAGAAGTTGTAAAACAACATATTCTTTAAAAATAAAGTTTTCAAGAAATTGATTTTATTTTAAAGATGACAAGATCCGCTAAATATGTCAGGAAGTTACTACATATTTCTACACAACTTACAAGTTCATGAGTTTGCGATTTATACTTATTTTTGACAAGTTTGATGTTTGAATGATGTATGTTGATGATTGATAAATTGTTGATTCAATTTTGAAAAGAAAATGATACGCTAGTAAGTGTGGCCACCTCCAGTTACAGAGGAAACTCTGGCGAAATTTTTCCAGAAAATAACACTTAGAAATATTTTTGTGACAAGTGGTTATAAATATATTTTTGACTTGTTTTTCCAAACAAACTTCGCCATGATTTTTATTATAAAATAACCAAGTATTCGGGGGTGGATTTTCATAAATAAAACTTGATCAATATATATCTAGAATATATATTTCATAGTAAAACACTTGTGTGACTTTGTGATTATTGTTGTGAAATAGAGATATATTATTTTTTTTAGAGTAAAAATAATATTACTTGAAATGTCATGAAAATACGACTCCAAAATAATACCAACGCCCTCACAAATAATATTTAAGTTACACCGGTATTATTATTACAACACGAACCTTAAAATGTAACTTATGTATTTTCGGAAAATACTCTTAAATGTGTATTTTGATAAGTATTATTTTGGAAATGGTATGAAGTAAAATATAATATTTTTGGGAAAAATATGTATATTTTGGAGATAGAATATTTTAGACAAATGAATTAAAATATATTTTCAAGTGAGATTTAAAAATATATTTTCGGAATTATAAATACACATGTATTAATACCCCCATCCTTGGGAATGAATATATTTACTAAATAATTAAGAAGTGTAAATACGAAATAGTTGTCTAACTATTTCCCAAAAACGTTAAACCTTAAGCCAAGGCACGGCCGTCCGTCTAACAGAAGTTAGTACGTGTAGGTCGTCACGCAGCAGGTTATTTTGGGAAGGACTATTTCGAGACGCACTTTTGTGAGTTCATGTCCCCCTTTTCTTTTACTGTTTTCAATTTTTATACTTCGGGGGTGAAATACATGTTACAATGTTTATGGATACTTTTATACATGGTATGGTTAGCGTAAGGAGGGTTACTACTTAGATCATGTGAGTGGGTAGGCGGAAACTGGAGGCCATTAATCCTCATTGTTGGACCGAGGGTCATTAGCGGTAGATCTATCTGGGTGTAGCGAGCCCAACTCCAGGCCCAAGAGAACGGACCTCGGGGTGACTTTGAGCCCGACGCAAAACTCTGCTAGGTTTGAGTCTTCCTTCTGCACTTCACACATATCAATGGCCTTGCAAACCATTGGTGATCTCTTTATTTCCTTATTTGCTACATACCAGGGATTTTTTATACTTACAAATGTATTACAAAGGTTTTACATACTCACTTTCACATGAACTCGCTCAACATTTTTGTTGATTTTTCAACTTACATGTATTTCAGGGAATTAGGGATCTGGCGAGGTATGCTATGTCTTCATGCTGAGTAGAGAAGTGATGCCATCCACGTTTAGGGATTGTGACTTTTTCCTGGACGAGTCACAAGTCTTAAACGGTGTTTATTTTATGTTTGTGGTTGTGTCTTATGAACAATGTTTTTATTTTGTTGGGTTGTAACTCGTTGCATGTGTCGACTTTAAACAATGTTGTCGTATTTTACTTTTAAAACTTGAATCAATGGATGAACATGATGGTTTTATTTTCATATACTTTGTTGTGATTAAGCTATGGTATTAAGAAGTCACACCAAATAAACCCACGCTTCCGCAAAGCCAGGGTGTGACAGCACTTGTGCTCTCATTTCACACTTTTGCCTCTGTCATCCGACCACACGCACTCCCTGGTCCTTTCAAGCCCTTTTCTCGAGATTCAAGCTTAATCCGTAAGTATTTCTTCTAGATTCTTGTACAACTTTAGTCATTTATCACTTCTTCACATGATTCTTCATCAAAATCACACAAACACTTTAACATTTTCATGAAAACCAACTGATTTGGGGTTTCTTGAAGGTATTTTCCGCTCAGTTGAAATACAAACTATGGTGGAGCATCATTTGATCAAGAACGACCCTAGATCTTAAGGATTTTCACAGTTTTTATACGAAATCTAAAGGAGGCTTACACTTTTATCTCAGATCTGACGGAATGACACTCGTGTTCCGGCTGAGATCTGATGAACATCATGTTGTGCACTTGATTTTCGAACTTTTCTTCAACTATTATACAAAACAGTGGTGGAATCAGTCTCAAATGGGCTATTGACTCGTTCCTTAGTTAAAAGCCGGTCTGAGAACTGAACTTCACCGGAAAATGGACAGTTTGACGAGTCCAAACATGGAACACACCGGAAACAATCGTTGGTTTGAGAAGGGGTGGTTCCCAGCCGACCGAACGAGCTGAGTTTGGTACGTTTCCATTGTTTGAAGCGTCGTTACATCGTCTCCGTTAACCCAAAACTTAGAAACTTTCACAACACTTCACTCACTAATCGTGTGTCCAGATGGCCATCCGATCGGATGATCATCCATCCAGATGATCTAATTATCATGACACTTGCTAGTTTTTACAGGACACTATGATCTCAACACTTGAAACTTTGTCTGTTCGCAAACACACACTGATCGAATGGCTATCCGTTCGAATGGTCATTTGTCCGGATGACCATCCACTCAGGTATACTATAAGACACTTTATCTCGATTTTTGCACTGTTCGACACTCTATTCCCAACCGGGTCAGCTCTTAGAGGACTTATGCTCTGTTCCCTGCACGCAGGCTGATCCAGCACTCCCTTCGATCCAATCTATTCAGTATTTGGTTTAAGCACCCACTGTGAGTATACTCGATCCCTTTTTGTTTTAAACACTATTGGGATGCAACATGTATTCTATAAACAAGACACTTGATGCTTGAAACTATTTGAAACTTACTCAATCCTCGTTAAACATGAAACTTGAAACTTGATACTTGAGACTTTATGTTATGTGAACGTTTAATCCTTGTGTGTAGTTCCGCCTTAATAATGGTAGCGCTATAGGGGTAATGCACCTCCCCGTTAGTCTTTGGGGTATTGTTAGGATGAGACATTTAACCTCCCGTTAGTCTTTGGGAAAGGCATTTTAACGCATTGGAAACTTGAGCTATCACTTGGACTGCGTAAACTAGCATGGTGAGACTTTTTATATGTTTACATGATGGATATGAGTTTTTAAACTATTATGCTATGTATTCAAACTTGTATGCTCGCCAACATTTTTGTTGATAGTATTTTAATACATGTTGCAGGTTGATAGTAGCTGGGACTCAAGAAACAAGCTAGGATGATGCTTAGAAACTCGTCTAGTTAATTCAGGGAATCGAACAATGTTTGAACGTTTGTGTTTTGATACTTTTGTGATTGTAAACCATGGTTGAAGTTTAGACAATTTCTATGAAAATAAATTAATTTATAATGAAACAAATAGTGTTGTGGAATCTCTTGAGCAATCTGAACGCTTAGTGTCGCGCCCCGATGTTTCCGCCATCGGCTGGGGTGTGACAAGCTCCATCTCTTCCGAATCAACTTGATCGTAATCCTCCTTTGTCATATTCTGATTACCAATCCTTCCTGCGATTAAACCTTCATATCACTCTAGAACAGAAGCTAAAAAACTCATGTGCTATCTAGCGAAATCAGTGTTCAAATTTAGAGAATCTTTCCAGTTTTGATTTGGACCAGATTTAGATGATGCAGATGATGAATGATATCTATAATCATAACTTGGAGACTTGCTTTTCGATGAATCACCAGAATTAGCTGCATTGAATGCTGTACTGATCTTTGGTGACTGGTTGTTCTGCATCATACTTCTTCGGTAATACAAATCAACATTCTGCTGATAACTAGAACTGGACATTTTGTTTTGTTTCTGTAACATCAGATCATGTCCCTCTAGTTTTTCAATTAAACTATCTAAAGACATTTCATCAAACTTGGCATCATTTTTCAAAATTATCACATATGTCTGCCAGTCATCGACGTGTGGTAATGCCTCAACTAGTTTGTCAACAATCACTTCTCGGTCTTTGTAGATTCCAAACCTCTCCAGCTCAATCTTTAGATGACATAATCTTTCTATCATTTGTTGAATCATTTCTCCTTTCATGCACCCAAATAGATCAAATTCCTTTTTCAGTAGAGAGATTTTGTTCTTTTTGATATCTTTACCTCCTTCAGCTTTCAGCTTCAATGCTTCCCACATTGATTTGGATGTTTCACCATGTTGAAGTAAAAACAAGATATCCTCTCTAACTGATTGTTGCAATAATGTTACCATTTTTAGTTCATTGGAATGTTTCTGTTTCTCGATTTTTGAAAATTGTGGAATTGTAAGTAATACATTTTGATCATTCACAGGTTTTTCATATCCATAAGTCATCATAATCCAACTCTCATAGGCATAAGCCTTCACCCAGTTCTCAAATCTCATGCTCAACCAATGATAATCTTCGATATTCATTAGTTTAGGAGGCTTTTGATGATTTCTGTAAACATTATCATGGTTCAAACTCTCAGAAATCATACTCGTAGTAGTCTGTGTTGTAACTGGGATTTCTTCAGATGTGAATCCATTGTATAACTTGTTGTAGAATTCTTCAGCCATGATAGCCATGATTCATGCGAAACAAACAAACACTTAGACGATTTAGAAATGAAAATAACCAAGATAGTCTGTTCGTACGATGCTAGGATAATGCCTTTGTATGAAGCTGCAAATAAAACAAGTTTACTCTAAACACCTTGATTCATACGAAGCTACGACGGTGGGTTCGTACGAAGCTATATTTGTAACAAAATAACTGATTAAGTTACTTCGTATGAAGCTACAACCTACTTTCGTACGAAACTACGCTGCAACGAACACAGCCATGTTTTTCATAGTTTTTCACTGATTTGATCACGAATCTGTTTGAATTTAGATCTGAAACTTTGTAGGATTGTTCAAAAATGTTTTCAACACAACATATTCAAAATTTAGCTGATTTTAACCATGGAATCTTTGTAGATCTGAGTTTTAAGCTCAAAAACAAAGTATAGAAGATGAGTAGAAGAAGATGTGTGATGAAGAAGATGAAATCAGCTCTGAATCTGATGTAGAAGCTTGAATCTTCGTGTCTTCAATCCGTACAAACAATCACCCACTCTGATACCACTTGTGAATTCGCTCCGAGGATCGAATCTTCAACCGTTGTATGCGTACGAACACATGATATGTGCGAAATCCAATCACGTGTGTGGATGAAACACAAAGATGCAATTAAAGTTGTTTTCCATTGATACTTTTACACGACAAAACCACGAAAACAAACGGGCAGAGCTTCACCTCAAAGTCTGCTCAAAGTTACAAATGACCAAGATATAAGCTCCTATATATAGAGGTGTGGCTTCGTACGAAGCCTTGTATGGCCCCTTCGTACAAAGCTGCTGGCTTCGTACGAAGCTACTTCAGCTTCATATCAAGCTCTCTTCTATTCAATACCAGTCTTGTATCATCTTAAGCTACAGTACGTGATTGACGCAAGCGATAGACATATGCACTCACAATAATTAGTTTAAAAGCCTTAAAAAGTAATCATTATTTAAATTAACTCATTTTCTAAATGTGTATGTTTTCTTGCATCTTCAGTTTATTTATAAAATGAGTGTAAATGAGACAATAATGGCCTAACATGTTCATCTAGTTTCAATTTTAGTTCAAACTTGGCTTGGTTAATTAATAGAAAATAACTTAAACATAACATAACCGAGCTTCATAACCGAGCTTCATAACCGATTAGCTGAAACCGAAGTTTGGTTATGTTTATGGTTATGGTTAAAGGTAAAAATCGAACCGAAGTGCAATTTGCACTGTAGGAACCCGTTCTTATAAAATAAATAAAAACTTTTATTAACTTGAATTACAATACTGAAATAAGGAAAGCAGAAAATTACAATACTTGTTACAACTGACATAAAAGAAAAAACAAGAACAAAAATACAGAACAAAAAGATGTTTTTGGCAAGGATCCTGTTAGACATAGGCCCTTAAAACAAATTTCGAGTCTCCCAGGAGAACTCGTTTGTTTCCAGGATATAACAGTCTAAACAGCTGTACTGCCGTGCTTGATGAAAAACCCGAAGGTGTACCTCGAAACTAGAAAGAAGAACAAGAAGATTCTGCAGAGAGAAAGTTGCATCAGATGGTGAATTTCAGTGTGTCTTCTGCAGCAGGTTGGTCTCCTATTTATACTGCAGGTTTGGATGAAACAAAAAAAATGAATTAAATGGGAGAATTAAATTGAATTAAACGTCTTCAATGCATTTTAATTCGTCATTTAATTCTCAGTCAAAACCGTTGTCTTGTCTGTTTCAAATGCTGAAATGAAACTCAGGGTCGGCCCTGAGAATTCGTGTACCCTGTTCGAGCTCGAAAAAACGTGCCCTTAGGCCTTAACAAAATTAGGTATTGGGAGGTCTAAACCTAATGACAATAAGCTAATAACTAATCTAAACCTTAAAAATAGTTTTGTAAGTGGGCCTATGTTGGTGTTTGTATGAGTATACCCTATTAATTTATTTTTTTAAATATACATATCAATTTTTTTAAATAACGTGCCCTTCGAAATACCGGTCCTTGGCCGATGGTCCTCCCCGCCCACGCTCAGGGCCGACCATGATGGAAGTGCTCTTTCATTAAAGTCTGAAAGCTTCTGCGCGCACGCATGACAGAAACCCTGGTGCGCACGCGCCATTTTGGCAAACAACCGGTTAATTAAAGATTACTTCGCTGAAGCGCCTACTTACCTAAACCCCGAAGTTTTTAAGCGTCGTTTCCGGATGAGTAAACGTTTATTTTTACGCATCGTTGATGACTTAGAAAACACGTATGATTATTTTAAACAAAAAGCTGATGCGAAAGGGACACTTAGATTCACCGGTATTCAAAAGTGTACTTCTGCTCTACGGGTCCTTGGGTACAGAAACACGATGGACATCAACGATGAATATTTAAAAATGGCCGAAAAATCAACGCGAGATACCTTGGATCATTTTTGTAAAGGTATATTACTATTTTTTTATTTATTATTTACATGCATTGATATTTTTTTATCTTAGGTTATTATTTATTATTTAAAAGGTGTTATAGGGTTTTACGGTCCATGTTATCTAAGAAAGCCCAATTGGTCCGACCTTTTTACGAGGTCCATGCTGAGCTCCATGGTTTACCGGGCATGATCGGAAGCTTGGATTGTCGTCATTGACAGTGGTATAATTGTCTGACCACATGGCGAGGTCAACACACACGAGGTGATCAGGACGGACCAACTATTATTCTTTAAGTAGTTGCCTCACAGGACCTTTGGGTATGGTCTGCTTACTTTGGTGTTGCAGGGTCATGCAATGATTTAAACGTTTTTGAGCACTCTCCATTGGTAAAATACTACATGTCTAGTCGAGCTGCCAAAGCATCATTTTATGCAAACGGGAACTACTACCCGCATGGATACTATTTATGCGATGGAATTTATCCGAAAAATTCAATTTTCGTGAAGACGTTCAGGGACCCATACAATGAAAAAAGAGCTCACTTTAAAAAGGTTCAGGAGTCTTCGCGGAAGGATATTGAGAGATGCTTTGGGGTTCTTCAACAACGGTGGCATTATTTGAGAAATCCCTGTCGTGCATGGAGCAAAGAAAAAATGAGAGATGCTATGTACGCTTGTATAATAACGCATAATTTGATTTTGGAAGACGAAGGAAAAGCAATATGCTAGAACTATGTACCGGAAGACGTTCAGGAGTATCCACAAGCAACAATGGAAGAAAGAGTGAAGAATGCACATGAATTACGGTATGAAGCACCACATAGTGAGTTAGCGCTTGATTTGGTCGAACACGCGTGGTCGGTTCGTTATATTCCAAATAAGGGAGAGCAAGAGTCAGATGACGAAGAAGAAGATGATGATGGGAATGGCGAAAGCGAAGACGAGAATTAAAAAAAATATTATAAGTTTTAATAATATTATGTGTATTTGTTTTATTATTTATGTTGTCACACCCCGACCGCGTAAAACAACAAACCGCGGCGGAAACGTCGGGGAGTGGAGCGACAGAATTATTGTTTCACAACCATAGTATTTAAAGTTTCATTTTATTTGAATTAAAAAGATTACATTGTCTTAAAAACAGGGAAACATAGCATAGTTAAACTAGTCTTGCATCTTTTATTGTCACTAAGGCCCGAGTCCGCCTAAGTGTATCACGATCAACCCTATGCATCAGCTCCATAAAAACACATGTGAAAATAGGTACGTCAGCATAAAAATGCCTGTGAGATACATAGGTTTTATTGTTGAAGGATTCATGACTTCTAGTTGAAAGAAATGTTTAACAATTAGTAGTCATGAACCTTAAGAAAGTGTTTTCTTTTATAAATCATACGAAAAGCGATAAGAAAATCAGATGATATATAAAAGAATACTGCATGGTTAATTAAATAACCAAGTAACAATGAATTTGTATAAGTCATGTTGTTTGTAAAATAATATCTTGTAAAAATATGGCGTTTGAGTAAAATATATCATGTCTTTGTTGAAATGATTTAAATAACGCTACGATATGTAATATCATAAAAGCACTTATATATAGGAAGTACCAGCGGCGTATCCACCATGCTTTTATCATATTACACGTCGCCTCGTTATGTAAATAATTTATCAATAACCATCAAATGTCTAGTTTATACAAATGTCGAAATGTTTATGTATAATTAATGATTTAATGTCCAATTGTTAAATGTAAACCATGTCTTGTTTAATCGAATGTTATGTATGGCAAGTAAAAAGTAACTACTCAAACCATATGTAAAATGTTTATGTATAATCAAATGAAATGTATGGTGAATAAAAGTATTACTCAACCCCATACGTAAAATGTACAAAACAAAGTATTTGATATAAATCATAGTTTAAATCAAAAGTTATGTTTTGCAAAATCAATGCTTTACTGATACAAACACTTATGTGGTAATGTTAAACGCATACATTCAAGCCTTGAGACTGTAGGATACACCTTCAAACAAATCAAAGGTTTATTAAAAATGTTTTCGGATTCTATCATTCCTTACGTCCAAACAAACCTAGGATTCCAGGAATGGAAGTTGTCAATTCCTATGGTACCTCTACATACTACCGAGCGACATGATCAGTGTTAATGAACGTATTTTAGTTTCGTTATACAAACCAAATGTCATACCAAATGTAAGCATGTTATGTGAAAAAATGTACTAAGTATGCTAAGTAAACATACAAAGCAGAAATGTTCATGTAAATCAATGTGCTAGCATGCTCAGTAAACATACATAGCAGAAATGTAATGTAAATCAATGTGTCCATATGCTGAGTAACATATGCAACAAATGTGTTTATGAAATCAATGTGCTAGCATGCTCAGTCAACATATATAGCAAATGGCAATTTAAAGCATGTACTATGTGCGTACTAATGAACATAGCAAGTATATGTCATGAAAGCACGAAAGTAACAAGTAGGCACATGTGTATCACCCCAAAAAATTTGAAAACAGTAAAATAGGGGACCATGTACTCACTTGATATTGCTTAAAAGTTTTGAAATAACAACCAAGCAATGCTAAAAGGATCACGGAATCAATCGGCACCTAATATAGGTAACTACGTTAATAAACCGAACCTAAATCGGAAGATCGGATAAAATGAGGTTTTCTAAACCAAATGAGTTACAGGAACTCATGTAATATGGTTTAACAAAGCCTACATTCTAAATCGGAACCTATCCTAAGTGCTTACGACCCGTTACGACTCGTTAAGGTAGTCTACGCTACTTTAACGCGTCGTTCGCGTAAAACGCTTTCGGACCGCCTAACTAGTCCTATGACAAGTATTATTTGCCTTAACATGACTAATAACATTCCCTAATCAGTTTAGATGTCAAAATTTAGGCTACATATGCTTGAAATGAAATTATGCGTAAAAAGGGCATTTTGGTCATTTTCCTAAGGCATATAAACTACATATCATACAACTAACTAAACGAAGTGACCATAAGGTATAACCTCGAAAGGTTATTCCCTATGCAACTATGGTCACAAAATGTGTTTGGTTGGATCTAATGATTGACCAAACGGGGCGGGTTCGAAAGTCTAAGCGGTTGATTAGACCGCTTATCTTACGACCCTATATAAGCACTAGACTAAAACTGACGATGTTTAACTAAGTTAGAAAACAAGTTTGATATCAAAACACAGTGTTTTGATATCCAAAAATATCTTTGTTGCAAAATACGTATAAGTACGTATTTTGACCAAAACTTTGACTCGTCACTACGCCTAATCAACGTGGTAATCAGTAGGTACAGTCACAAGGGACTATAACCATCGTGATTACGCTCACGTTGCAAAGTTCAAACGAACTTTGTGTTGACCATAACCTGGTAAAAGCAGAAAGTCAAACACTATTTGACTTTCATGCTTGAAATGCATAAAAAGCATGAAAGAAGCTTACAAGAGGTCCAAAGCTTGAAGATAGAACAAGAAAACTAGAAGATTGGAGCCTTCAACCAGAAGGGATAGCCCCAAATGAGCATGAGAAGAAGAAAACCAGAAATGAGCAAGTTGAGAAATGAAAATTCATGGGTTTATATAGATTTTCAAGAACCGTTAAGATCGTTCCTCGAGTTTTGAGCTTTGATCTGGACCATCCAAGTGTTACCCACAGTTTTGAATACCATGGGACCTCAAAAACTAGCCCACGGTGTGAGAAAACCATGTCCAAAAACCCAGATTCAGTTGTTGTTTGCTGAAAAATCATTTTTTCAGAAATGGGGGTCTGCTGCGCCCTGCGTAAGACTCATGGTGAGTCTACGCGCCCCGCGAGCGAGCCCCATTTCAGCAAATGTTTCATTATTTACAGTTTCAGTCCCTGCAAGCTTTTGATGCCATTTTTGACACGTTTAAGCCCCGTTAAGTCATTTTTACGGCTCTACAATGATGCCAAAGTATAGGGAACATGAAATATGCTTGAAAACATCTCGAATGTCGGTTCGTTTGGTCGTACGGTCACGTTATTCGGTTAACTACAACGTAACATGAACGGACGCGAAAAACGATCCAAATTACGCGACGAATGAAATTTTAGCATTCCAAAAACTAAAATAAAATATTTTAATGATTACAAAATTTTTGGATGTCCGGATATGTTCAGAACATAAGATATGCGCGTAAATGAAAACTTATGCACTTTTTGACGCTTTTAGTCCCTGATTGACCAAATAAGTTTATTTTCGCATATTGAACCCCTCAAAGCCTATTTCTAAGCTATGTAAAGGCTATTTATGGTATGTTAACTTATGATCATGTTCCGGAATGTACGTTACTATACAAATCGGCAGACTTTCGCAGTTTGTCGCAAATTGTCACTGTGATCGAATAAACTTGTTTTTGCCATACCAAACCCTTCAAAACTTATTTTTAAGTTATGTAAAGGTTATTTAAGGTATGTTAAGCATATGTTGATGTTCCGGAGTGTTTGTCGCGTTAAACTGATTACGTTTATGCATCAGTTTGCGTATAACTTTCCAGAAAGCGATATAGAGTTTGAAATCGAACAAAATCAAAACGTGCAAAATGTCAAACATAAATAAACAAATATTGGGATCGAATCACATTGTTTTATTGATAAATGAACTATTCAAAGTTTGTACAGTGATTACAAGCACAGATGTCACAGTATCCCCTACTTTAGGAAATTTCGTCCCGAAATTTATTTAGAGGAAACTTGTGAGAATAGATGTGGATATTTCGCCTTCATTTGATCTTCACGGTCCCAAGTAAATTCTGGTCCACATTTAGATTCCCAGCAAACTTTGACGATTGGTATGCGCTTGCGTTTGAGTTTCTTGACTTCACGGTCCATGATTTCCACAGGCTTCTCAACAAAGTGCATCGTGTCATGAACACGAATTTCATCAAGTGGTATATGGAGGTTCTCATCGGCTAAACACTTTTTAAGATTGGACACGTGGAAGGTTAGATGAACATTTCCAAGTTCATGAGGTAACTCAAGTCGGTAGGCCACTTTTCTAATTCTTTCGACGATCTTGAATGGTCCAACATATCTAGGTGCAAGTTTTCCTGCCTTTCCAAATCTGATCACACCTTTCCAAGGTGAAACCTTAAGTAAGACGCGATCACCACTTGAAATTCCAAAGGCTTGCGTCGTCTATTCGCGTAACTCTTTTGACGGCTTCTAGTTGTCTAAAGCTTGTCGCGAATTTTCTTGACTTTATCTGTAGTCTCTAGAATGAGGTCAGGTCCAGTAAGCTGAGCTTCACCGATCTCATTCCAGCAGACTGGTGAATGACATTTTCAACCGTATAAAGCCTCGAAAGGAGCCATGTTGATGCTGGAGTGATAACTATTGTTGTAGGAGAATTTAATCAACGGAAGATACGAATCCCAACTACCACCAAAATCGATCACACAAGCTCTAAGCATATCCTCCAATGTTTAGATTGTTCTTTCAGATTAACCATCTGATTGCGGATGATAAGCTATGCTCAAATTAAGTTGGGTCCCCATAGCAGATTGCATGGTTCTCTAAAAATGAGATGAAAATTGAGCATCTCTGTCAGATACAATGTTCAAAGGAACACCATGTCGGGATACAATCTCATCCAAATAGATTTTGGCAAGTTTGTCAGCAGATAGATCCTCACGGATCGGCAAAGAAATGCGCTGATTTTGTAAGACGATCAACAATTACCCAAATGGCATTATGACCTTTCTTAGTGCGTGGCAGTTTGGTGATAAGATCCATAGCAATGTTTTCCCAGTTCCAAACTGGAATCTCTAGTTTCTCCAATAAACCAGAGGGATGTTGATGTTCAGCCTTAACCTTAAGACAAGTAAGGCATTTAGATACGTATAAGGCAATGTCTTTCTTCATACCGGGCCACCAATACTGGGTTCGAAGATCCTTATACATTTTATCTGCACCAGGATGAATAGAATAACGAGACTTATGAGCTTCATCCATTAGCAAGGTGCGAAGATTGTCTTGACTTGGGACCCACAAACGATCCATGAAATAATACAATCCATTGTCCTATAGTTCGAGATCAGGCTTAATGAGATATGGTAATTCCTTACCCATCAAGTCTTGTGAAACACAAGTATGCTGAGCCTGAGAAATGCGGGTTTAAATATCAGATCGAACTTGAACACAATGAAGCTTGACTCGTTCTTTACGACTCAATGCGTCAGCTACAACATTCGCCTTACTAGGATGGTAACGAATTTCGCAATCGTAGTCGTTTAGAAGTTCTACCCAACGTCGTTGCCTCATATTAAGTTCTTTCTGATTGAAAATATGCTGAAGACTTTTGTGGTCAGTGAAAACCACACATTTTGTACCATACAAGTAGTGTCTCCAGATTTTGAGAGCAAAAACTACGGCACCTAACTCAACATCATGAGTCATGTAGTTCTTCTCGTGTATCTTCAACTGTCTCGATGCGTAAGCTATGACTTTGTTCCTTTGCATGAGAACACAGCCAAGACCTAAGTTTGATGCATCACAATACACGACAAAATCGTCATTGCCTTCAGGCAAAGATAGAATAGGTGCATCACAAAGTTTCTGTTACAAGGTCTGAAATGCTTCTTCCTGTTTGGATCCCCATTCGAAAGGTTTATTCTTCTGAGTTAGAGAAGTTAGAGGAACTGCAATCTTGGAGAAGTTTTCAATGAAGCGGCGGTAATAACCTGCAAGACCAAGAAATGAACGAACCTCGGTTGGAGTAGTAGGTGTATCCCAATCCTTAATCGCACTGATCTTGGAGGGATCTACATGAATACCTTGTTCGTTGACAATATGTCCCAAAAATTGAACCTCCTTAAGCCAAAATTCGCACTTGGAGAATTTGGCGAAAAGTTGTTCTTTCTTCAGGAGTTCCAAAGTAAGACGGAGATGTTTTTCATGGTCAGCTCGTGTCTTGGAATAGATCAGAATGTCGTCGATGAAAACGATGATGAACTTATCCAAAACGATGATGAACTTATCCAAATAATGCCCATATCTAGTACGGAAAGCAGTCTTGGGAATATCTTCATCGAGCACACGAAGCTGATGATACCCAGAACGTAGATCAATCTTTGAAAAACAAGTAGCACCCTGTAACTGATCAAAGAGATCATCAATGCGAGGTATCGATACACATCCTGAAAGAGCCATCTTTCTTCTTGACAAAAAGAACGGGAGCACCCCAAGGTGAAAAGCTAGGACGAATGAAACCTTTGTCAGAAAGCTCCTGAAGCTGCTTAGATAACTCTTGCATCTCAGACGGTGCAAGACGATATGGAGATCTAGCAATAGGGTTAGCACCAGGTACAAGGTCAATACGAAACTCAACTTGGCGTGCTGGGGGTAAACCAGGTAATTCTTCAGGAAATACTTCAGGATAATCCCAAACAACAGGGATATCTTGAATAGACTTACCTTTACCTTTTTCCTCTATGACATGTGCCAAAAAGGCAACATAGTTCTTTCGTAGATACTTCTGAGCTTGAATACACGACATGAGTTTGAGACTACTAGCAGGTTTCTCACCACGAACCTCTAAGATCTCACCAGTCGAAACCGGTATACGAACAATCTTCTCAAAACAAACTACCTCTGCGTGATACATGGATAACCAATCCATTCCCACTATAATGTCGGAACTTCCAAGTTGCATCAGTGTAAGGTCGATAGGAAAAAGATGGTTATTAAGGTTCAACTGGCAATTTCGAAGAATAGAATTGAGAACAACGGGTTCACCACTAGCTACCTCTACTATCAAGGGCTTTCCTAGTTTTGTTCTAGTCATGCAAAGCGATGGTTCAAAATATAATGACACAAAACTTTTATCGGTACCCGAATCAAAAAGAACAGATGTAAGCTGATTGTTAACAAAGAACGTACCATTGACCACCTCGTTGTCTGCGCACGCTTCATTAGCATTCATATTAAAGACTCGTCCAGGAGCTTGAGCCTGATTCGCGTTTGCCAACCTTGAACACTGATTTCGATAGTGGGTCAAATCCCCACAATTGTAGCATGAACCAGGAGGATAGTGAGGTCGAGCAGCTTGTGCTGGTTGTTGAGCAGGCTGTTGAGCAGATTGCTGAGCAGGGTTTTGTGCGGCTTGGTTCTCGTTAGGAGGAAGACGACATGTGGCAGCAAGATGACCAGATCTCCCACAATTGGTACAATAACGACACTGAACATGCGGTTAATGGTGGCTGTTACACCTGTTGCACAAAGGTGCGTTGCCAATGTATTGTTTCTTGGTATGTGGTTGCGCTGGCTGATTGGGAGCTGCCTGATGTGCCTGCGCGGTAACAGCAAAGTTCTTGGAAGCCTTGCGCTTCCTAGATCTCCTTTAAGACTCAGATTTCTTACCCTTCTTATTCTCACTCTTGTCGGACTGATTATGTTTCTTGTCATCCTTCCTATGGAGTTTACCTTTCCTGATTTGCGACTCAGTCAAAGTCGCAGCCAACTCGATGGCTTGTTGAACTGTGGTAGGGTTGCTACCAGTGACGATATCTTGCACGGGGTTAGGTAAACCATCGACATACCTCTCGATAGCTTTATCAAGTGAGGTAACCATTGTGGGACAAAGTAAGCTCAGTTCCTCATACCTATCGGTATAAGCACGGTGTTCACCACTGTCCTGTTTCAGATCATGAAACTCTCTTTCTAACGCCCTTTGTTTGTGACGAGGACATAATTCTCTCATCATAAGAGCCCTAAGCTCTTCCCAGGTTTGACCCAAAGCGACATTAGCACCACGATCTCTCATTAACCCATTCCACCAAGTAAGAACCCTCTTTTGGAACACGCTAGAAGCAAACTCGACCTTGCGATTATCAGGACACTAAACATGACGAAAAGTACTCTCAATGCTTTCAAACTACTGTAGGATCCCAGTTGCTCCTTCAGAACCACTAAACTTGAGCGGTTTAGCCGAATTGAAACTTTTAAAGTTGCACGGAGCAGGTGCATTATTGTTATTGTTGGCTTGGTTAACTTGAGCAATGATATTCGGGAGTGCAGCAGCCATTTGCTGCGCAATGATAGCTGCCAGTTCGGCATTAGGTAGCTGATTGTCACATCAAGGAGGCATTCTTAAAGAGGAAACATGAGAGAAAACGAGTGAGATGATAAGATGAAAAATGAGATGATACAAATATCGACAAAAAGCATGGATGGTGGTCATTCGTTCGTGCCACAAAGCAAACAAACGACACACAGTGACTAATCAAAGTAAATGGGTCATAATAATGTATCGCGAAGACATGCTTTAGCCTATAAGTGGACACTCACCCCAAGAGTTCCCAGGTAAGAGTGACTGGTCCGATTATGTGGATTTGTACGATCACTCTAGCCTAGACAGAAAACTCGAGATACAAGCATCCACCCTTCCAGATTGCACGTGTTCACATTATTTAGACCCAAACTTTGACGAGATTTTGAAAACTTAGATGGTTCAAAACCTTATAACAAATCATCTAAGAATAGATGATTGGTTTTCAAAAATCATTTTGGAAAATTGTGTTTTTGTTTTGGTAATCACCTAAAGATAGGCGACGGTAATGTTTTAAGATCTAAACACAAGGTAACTTGTGTTAGGGTCCGAGAAAAGTTATAGTCTAGGTCAAAGCATTACTAATAACCTAATTTCCTATAACCATTGGCTCTGATACCAACTCTTCTGTCACACCCCGACCGCGTAAAACAACAAACCCGGCGGAAACGTCGGGGAGTGGAGCGACAGAATTATTGTTTCACAACCATGGTATTTAAAGTTTCATTTTATTTGAATTAAAAAGATTACATTGTCTTAAAAACAGGGAAACATAACATAATTAAACTAGTCTTGCGTCTTTTATGCATCAGCTCCTGAAAACACATGTGAAAATAGGTACGTCAGCATAAAAATGTCTGTGAGATACAGAGGTTTTATTGTTGAAGGATTCATGACTTGTAGTTGAAAGAAATGTTTGACAAATAGTAGTCATGAACCTTAAGAAAGTGTTTTCTTTTATAAATCATACGGAAAGCAATAAGAAAATCAGATGATATATAAAAGAATACTGCATGGTTAATTAAATAACCAAGTAACAATGAATTTGTATAAGTCATGTCGTTTGTAAAATAATATCTTGTAAAAATATGTCGTTTGAATAAAATATATCATGTCTTTATTGAAATAATTTAAATAACGCTACGATGTGTAATATCATAAAAGCACTTATATATAGGAAGTAGCAACGGCGTATCCACCATGCTTTTATCATACTACACGTCGCCTCGTTATGTAAATCATTTATCAATAACCATCAAATTCAAATGTCTTGTTTATACAAATGTCGAAATGTTTATGTATAATTAATGTCCAATTGTTAAATGTAAACCATGTCTTGTATAATCGAATGTTATGTATGGCAAGTAAAAAGTAACTACTCAAACCATATGTAAAATGTTTATGTATAATCAAATGAAATGTATGGTGAATAAAAGTATTACTCAACCCCGTAGGTAAAATGTACAAAACAATGTATTTGATATAAATCATAGTTTAAATCAAAAGATATGTTTTGCAAAATCAGTGCTTTACTGATACAAACATTTATGTGGTAATGTTAAACGCATACATTCAAGACATGAGACTGTAGGATAAACCTTCAAACAAATCAAAGGTTTATTAAAAATGTTTTCGGATTCTGTCATTCCTTACGTCCAAACATACCTAGGATTCCAGGAATGGGAGTTGTCAATTCCTATGGTACCCCTACATACTACCGAGCGGCGTGATCAGTGTTAATGAACGTATTTTTGTTTCGTTATACAAACCAAATGTAAGCATGTTATGTGAAAACAATGTACTAAGTATGCTAAGTAAACATACAAAGTAGAAATGTTCATGTAAATCAATGTGCTAGCATGCTTAGTAAACATACATAGCAGAAATGTAATGTAAATCAATGTGTCCATATGCTGAGTAAACATATGCAACAAATGTGTTTATGAAATCAATGTGCTAGCATGCTCAGCCAACATACATATCAAATGGCAATCTAAATTGTGACACCTGTGTCACTTAAACCATCAAACAAATACCAAACCAATGAAATATTGTATTTCATGCCTGGGATTTGTATAAATATGTGTATCGTTTGCACATATTAATTCTTGATCGATTTCGGGCTTTAAATCACTTTCTGGAAGGTTATGCGCGATCTGATGCGTAAATATAACTAGTTTAATGCAACAAACACTCCGGAACAGTGACATAGGCTTAACATACCTTAAACAACCCTTACATAACTTCGAAATAAGTTTTGGATGGTTTGGTATGCCGAAATCAAGTTTATTCGCTTATAGGGACTAAATTCGACAAACTGCGAAAGTATGCCAATTTGTACTGTAACAGACCTTCCGGAACTTGATCATAAGTTAAACACACCCTAAATATCCTTTACATAGCTTATAAATAGGCTTTGAGGTGTTCGGTGTGCTAAAATAAACTTTATGCTCATTCAGGGACTAAAAGCGTCAAAAAGTGCATAAGTTTGCATTTTCGCGCATAACTTACGTTCTGAATACTTCCGGACAACCAAAAACTTATGTAATCATTAAAATATTATGTTTTAGTGATTGGCATGATAAAATTCCATTCGTCGCTTAATTTGGATCGTTTTTGTGTCCGTTACGACTTCCGTCGTAATTAACCGAACAACGCAACCGTACGACCAAACGAACCAACATCCGAGATGTTTTTGAGCATGTTTTGAGTTCCCTATACTTTAACTTCATTTTAGAGCCTTGAAATGAGGTTAACGGGGTTTAAACGCATCGAAAAAGGCCTTAAACAGGTGCAGGGACCATTTCTACCATTTTTGAAACTTTGCTGTATCTGGCACATGCTAGCATAGCGCGAGCACCAAATGCCTACCTCGTGGCGCTACGCGAGCAACTGATCTGGGCAGAAACTCCATTTTTGCACTTGCAGGTCCATTTTCAGCACTTAACTTGAAGTTTAGGGGTTATTTTGTAACTTTTTCAATACCGTTAGCTGGTTTTGGGGCACCCCTAGTATCCCAAAACCATGGGCCACATGTGTACGATCTAGATCGTAGCTCAATTATCGAGGAACGATCCTAACGGTTGTGCAAAAACTATAAATGCCCACCTCTTCTTCACTTCTTCTTCACACATTTGCTCTCAACTTCTTCTCTAAGTTGAAGATCCCCTTGTGGAACTTCATACCTGAGAAATTTTGGGTTCAAATGTTCAAGGCTTGGACCCGTTGTAAGTATTCTTTCGTTCTTTTGTTCGTTTTAGCGTTAAAGTCAAACTGCGTTTGACTTTCTGCATTGACCAGTTTATGGTCAATGTGAAGTTCGTTTGAACTTCATAACGTGAGCGTAATCACGATGGTTATAGTCCCTAGTGACTATACCTACTGATTACCACGTTATCTAGGCTTAGTGACGAGTCGTAGTTTCGGCCAAAATGCGTTATCTCACGTATTTTGTAACCAAACTACTCTAGGGTATTAAAACCGTTTGTTTTGATACCAAACTTGTTTTCTAACTTAACTAAACATGTTCTAGCATGTTTAGCTCGTCACTTTTAGTATTGTGCTTATCTAGGGTCGTAAAGGTAAGCGATCTAATCAATCGCTTATACTTTCGAACCCGACCCATTAGGTCGATCATTAGGATCTGACCAAACACTTTAGGTGACCATAGTTGTATAGGGAATAACCTTTTGAGGTTATACCTTATGGTCACGTCGTTTAAGTAGTTGTATGATAAGTAATTCTTATGCCTTAGGAAAATTACCAAAATGCCCTTTTTACGCATAAATTCATTTTAAGCATATGTAACTTCATTTTTTATATCTAAACTGATTTAGCGACAATATTAGACATGTTAAGGCATATACCACTTGTCATAGGACTAGTTAAGTGGACCAAACGTGTTTCACGCGAACGACGCGTTAAAGTAGCATAAGCTACCTAAACGGGTCGTAATGGGTCGTAAGCACTTGGGATAAGTTTCATTTTAGAATGTAGGCTTTGTTAAACCATATCATATGAGTTCCAACACTCATTTGGTTTACGAAAACTTATTCTATCCGATCTCCCGATTTAGGTCCGGTTAATTATGTAGTTACCTATATTAGATGTCGTTTGATTTCCGTGATCCCTCTAGCTTTGCCTGGTTGTTGTTCAAGACTTCTAAGCACCCACAAGTGAGTACATAGTCCCCTCTTTTACTGTTTTTCAAACATTTTGGGGTGAAACACATGTGCCTACTTGTTACTTTCGTGTTTTCATGTTTTCATATCATATACTTGCTATGTTCACTAGTACACTATTAGTACATGATTTCATTATGTTTTTGCTATGTATGCCCATTGTGTGCATACTTAGTACATCGTTTTACATGACATTTCATGCTATGTATGTTCATCATACTTAGTACATTTTACATCACATGCTATGTATGTCCATTTGTCGCATACTTAGTACATTGTTTGTGCATTTTTACCTATGGTTTAGTTGATACATATTTCACTTGCCATACATGACATTATGTTTACACATTACTTGATTGACATTTGACATAGACATTTTGATATTGATATACACATTTCATGGACTACATTTTGACATAAACATTTTGACATGGTTTTCACAAAGACATTTGACAATTGGTTTAGACATGGGCAATTTACCTTGGTGGTTTGTTTGGGTAAGTGATTTAAGTAATGAGACGTGTGTAATGTGATACAAGCATGGCGGATACGCCGCTGGTACTTCCTATATATAAGTGCTTGTATTATATTACATGTCGTAGCGTTATTTAAATCATTCAATTTGGACTTATACATTTTATACAAATAACATATTTTCACAAGACATTGTTTTACAAAACAGTTTGTTTTATACAAATTCATTTTACTTGGTTATTCATTTAACCTTACATCATCTTTTTTTACTATACATATTTATCATCGCTTTTCAAACGATTTATAAAACAAAACATTTTACAAGGATCATGACTGACTTTTGTTAAACAACTTTTTCTCAACTTATAAGTCATGAATCCTAATTCAATAAAACCTATGTACTCGCCGGCATTTTTATGCTGACGTATTTTCAAATGTGTTTCAGGTACAATAGTTGATGATATTTGATGATGATATTGATGCATGCTCACATAGGATTGGACGAGTGCCTTAGTGACATTAAAAGATGCAAGACTAGTTAACTATATTATATTTTCTTTGTTGTTAAGACATTGTAATACATTTAATTCAATAAAACGAAATTTGTTTAATCCATGGTTTTGAAACAATGATTCTGTTACAACACTCCCCGACGTTTCCGCCACGTTTTGTTGTTTTACGTGGTCGGGGTGTGACAGAAAAGTTGGTATCAGAGCCCATGGTTATAGGGAATTAGGTTATTAGTAATGCTTTGACCTAGTCTATAACCTTCCTAGGACCCTAACGCGAGTTTGCTTGCGTTTGGTCATAAAACAATACCGTCACTTATCCTTAGGTGACAACCACAACAAGAACATAAATTTGATCTGCCTTGAAAACTAATCATCTGTTCTAGGATGATTTATTATAAGGTTTTGAACCCTTCCAGTTTGACTCATATTTGGCTTAGTGCCTTTTGAGTTTTCAAACTCGTCAAAGTTTGGGTCTAAATTATGTGAACACGTGCAAACTGGAAGAGTGGGTGCCTGTACTCTGAGTCTTCTGTCTAAGGCTAGAGTGTTCGTATAAATCCGCAGTATCGGACCAGTCACTCTTACCTGGGAACTCTTGGGTTGAGTGTCCACTTATAGGCGAGCATGTCTTCGCGATACATTATATTGACCCGCTTACTTTGATTAGTCACTGTCTCATTTGTTTGCCTTTGGTAACAAACAAATGGTCACAATCTTCATGCGTTATCATTTCCTTTTGACTATCTTTTGCTTGTTTCCTCCTATGCCTTCCATTGTCTTCAAGATGCCTCTTCATCGCAACAAACGCTCAAATGTCCGAACCAGGTGCTGCAATTACCCAGCAAATAGGCGTCGTACTCCAGAAGACCGTTGATTTAGCTATCACCATGACTCGCCTCAGGGATGAAGTCGTATAAAGGAACTGCTCCTTGCGTAATCAATGCCACCGTCATCATCCGAATCAAATACCCTGTTTTAAATGTACCCACGGCGGACGATGGGGACATTTGGTTAACATGTGCCGCTTTGCAATCCAAAGCAAAGCTGTTACCAATCCTGCCGTTGCTCAACCTTCAAAATTCTGCTTCATATGTCGCCTTGGCATATCTAACGCCTCAACCTCATGAACTTTCTACCCTGTGTATCGACTTAAGCACGTGTAACACCTCGAAATTTTGTGTCCAATAATGTGTTGGCACGTGTCATGAGTTTACACGTGGTATTAAACATTAAATAAAGGACTAAAGTTGACAAACCTTGAAAGTATGTAAATTCAAGGGTTAAAAATGTCAACGAGGGGTAAATATACTGTACAGTAACCCTAAATGATGCTCGTACCTTCAAACGAATAAATCATGGATCGTGCGGAGCGAAACGCGGAATAAAGTGAGAGATTACAAACTACAGGGGTTAAATGTGTCAATATGTTTAATTTATACCTCTGAGTGACCATTTGACAAACCCGAGAAGTTGTAACAGTAAATTACGCTCACTAGAATATACGATATAAATTTCGCAAAGTTCCGTTTTAAAACGAGAAAGTTATGATCAAATTCGTATGCGAGGGGCTAAAAGCGTCAACAATAAAAGTTAAGGCTTTCCGGATAGTAATTAAACTAACCAGGGACTTAACAATGCGGGTAATAGTCACGAGGCCCTTATTCGTAAATAATCGAGGGCCAAATCGCAAAGTTACCCCTTCGAAATCGAAAGGTCAGGCTCATCATGGCAAAAGATTTGAAAATCTTGATTTACAGGCCTCAGGCGGGCCGTGTTGATGAAACAAGTAAGCTAATGCGGGCCGCGAGCCACCTGCAGATTCGTTTTCTGACTTAAGGATTCAGGCGTCCCGCGTCTGAGCTGCTTGATCCTTAATGCGGGCCGCGTGAGAGTGCCAGATGCAGAAAACTTGGACAGATTCACTATTTAAGCTTGTAAACGATCATTGATGCATTAATTGAAGCATGGGCGCCCTCTACATGTCCCCTAGCACTCAAGGACACCTGCTAATCATCCATGAACAATTGTAGGATGAGTTGTAATGATCTTGTGCCTCATTTTTCACTATAAAAGGCAATGTAATGCACCAATGTTCAACACCCCTCAAACCTGCCTTCTAGTTCACTTCTGGAGCATCAAAGCATTCTTCTAACATCTCTAGTCGTGCACCAAGCTTCTGTAAGTATGCCCAACCCTTTGTGGCTTAGTTTTTGCGTAATTTAAGCTTAAAAGTCAATCCGTTGTAATTAACGATGGACTTTGCGATAAATCACAAATGGTCCAGTGGTTTGTCGAATCAAAGGTAGTTATATGTTGGTAATCTGTGGGCTTTAAACCCCTAAAAGGGCACCCTCTGATTCCCATTCTAACTAGTCCGAATGTCGAGTCAAACGTGCTTAGAAAAAGTCAACAGAAATGATATTTTGCGATTTTATGCATAATCAGTAATGTAGATGATGTGTAACCTGTTTTAACACTCATAAAACATGATAATAAGTATATTAACTAGTCTAAGCTTGTTTGATCCAACCATTTACTGTTTTGACCCGGTTTGGAGCCGAAAGTCGCAAAACTTTGACTTTTGCTTTGACTTTAGTTCTGACCCGTTAAAGTATGATTTAGATATGCCTTAGTACTCACTTAGGACCAGGTTACATGATGGTATAACCCTCTGTGCCCGGTTCGTTGTTTGTCCGAGTCTTTTACACAATTCCGTTAAATGCTTAAAAGTTGACCGTAACGCCCTTTTTAATTTAAAACGAGAATTTCGGACATGTGAAAGGACCATAACCTTAGTTACTGATTTCTAAGCATGTCCCTAAAATTTCACGTCAATCCGAGGTCCAGAATAGGAGTTATGCTAAATAGCGCAAATTACGGAAACTTTAGTAATTAAATAGCGCAATTAGCATAACGCCTATCTAAACCCAGATTTCGACACCAAACCTTTTACACACTGATGTCAAATAATATTTTGGGATTTTTAAAGATTTTTAATTATTTTTAACCTGCTCATAACCTGCGGTTATGGCAACGGTTCGGTAATTACCGAATATACCCTTTTCGGACATAACTTGAGTTCTACAAGGTCTTTTGACCCGATTCCAGTTGCTACTGATTTTAAATAATAAATAAAGTATTTTGGACTTTAAAAACTGTTCGGGAAACTCAGATTTCCTGTAGAACTCAGAAACCTCTTTTATAATCTTTAAAAAGACCGAAATACCCCTACGGGGCATAATATGAACTTAAACTCGTTACGGGCATTATGGAAGGCATCCTACTGATACCACAACCTCTTTAAAGCATATTGACTTAGGAAACCCGTGTAGGACTCTTACGGTTACCCGTTGCGCCTTTTGCGCGCACGGTTCGGCTTGTGTAACTAGTTTACATAAACTAGCCGAAACGGGTCAAACCATATTGTTTTGACCCCAAAATCCAGAGTGTGGTTATTATACCCATATAAAACAAGTCTTCAAACTTGTTGGGTCCAAATCACATTCCGTTCCCGGTTTTCGCCTTTCACGCGATTAAACCGTAACTATCCTTTGAAACTGACCGGTCTAAGCTACGGCTAAATTAAAGACCCGTTAGGATTCTAATAGGTTATTTTAAACCTTCGTTCCAGAATAGGAGACCAGTAAAAGCTATTTGCAATTTATTCGATTAAGGATTTATACTTGCAAAGGTAAATACTTTTAACTTATTTTCCGTTATACGGGCTTGGGTTACGGTATATAAGATACCGCTTGATCGGGCATCAAATCTTCCATCGTTTGGTGGTTAATTGAATAATTTGATTGGCTCGTTTAAACAGTCTTGTTTACTTAAACGCCTTTGGGGGGTTAATGACCATGTCCCGGATATCCCTGGCAGCATTTTACGAAATGGCCACGACCTAAGCGCGGAGTGTAGGCGTACACTCGTCAGTGCATAAATAGTTGATGTGGTGTGTCTATTGATCTTCAACCCGGTACGTCCGGGCTACGGAACGCATAAGGAACATGTAATTCGTTCACAAGATTATAAATTTAAATAATTTTCCCAAGTTATAAAAGAGTTTGTGCCTTGTGCATTCAAATCAATTTTATTAAACATTTTTACAAAAGTGTCAGTTGAATGTATTTACCAGTGTAAACTGACGTATTTTCCCAAAAAGACTAAATACAGGTACTAAGCGTAATTGGCTGGATATTTCTCCTTAGCATCAATAAAGAGTCTCGCAAGCTTAAGATGCCTACGTCTGTTGAACAATTATTTTTATCTTATTATTGATCCCCTGTGGATTTTATTTCAACAATGGTGATACTTTGATATTACATTCAATGTTGGAATATATTTATCTTTATGCTTCCGCTGTGCATTCATATATTGTGTGGTTTGACTATATTGTTGCCAACTACGTCACGGTAATCCCCCACCGGGCCCACCAGTGAGACACGTGGAAAACGGGGTGTGACAGGTGGTTGGTATCAGAGCCAACATTGAGTGAATTAAACACTAGTCTTTTGTGTTTAATCTCAATGACACAATTGCACATATTCGAGTCTAGACAAGAACATAGGACAAATTCGAATTGTTATTCCAGTTTGTCTTTTATTGTTTATTGTGATTTAAAGTTTTGAAAGCAGGAAATATGCCACCAGCAATTAGAAGAGGAAGAGGAGGAAGAGGCAAAGGGCCGATCACTGCCCACAATGATCACGAGGCCAGACCTTCGAACATGCGAGCTCCTTCGAGTACAAGGAGTGAGGAACCACAGAGGCGTAGAAGGAACCTATTTGAACCTGCAAGACATTCTACCTCGCACAGTTCAACACCTTCATACCGTCACTCTTTCGGACCAAACTCAGAAAATGAACCTAATAACCCTCAACCTTCGTTTATACCTCTCCAGCGATCTCTTTCGCACCATTCTTATGGCGATCCTTCTCCTTTCTTCCGAGGACAATTCAACCCAGCGGACTATGTCCAAGAACCAACAGGTTATAACCCGTTAGGACCAGAGGATCACTTCTCTGAAGAAAACGCGGTAGATATGGATGAAGACACAGATCCCGTTGAGCCTGCAAGGGGTACTCCCAACCATCCAATCGAGATCTCTGATGGGTCATCCTTTCATGGAACACCCTATCAAGGTCCCGATAGTTATCAGGCGAGGTTTGACCAATGTAATTGGTACTTCACACCATCTCATCACTTCTCGCCTCATGACCAACAGCAGCAGCAGAATCCCTCCGAGGATTCGCGGTTTGTGGCAGTTACGCCACCACCACCAGTTCAGCAAGCACCTCCAGATCCGCCAAGGCGTAGGAGATTAGGCGCACGGATGTCCACCCGAGGAGGGGAATTCCATTTCAGCACCCCTCACCACTCGAGTGCGAGTCACTTTCCGTCAGTACCTGAAGAACCACAGTTAGGGGAACCTTCGAGTCACCCTGCAGAGGTGAATTCTGCACAAGTTGCACCACCTCCGCCACCTTTCGGCTTTGATAACCCGATACTAGCATACGGCGGTTCCACCGCATACAATCCGTTTGAGCAACCGACTCACACGCACTACAACTATAACTATGATGCCGATCCATACGTGGTAGCGGCTAATTACATTGCCCTCCATGGAACCTCTTGGAGACCAGATTACTCAGCTCATGGGTATCCAATACCTCCTAAACCTCCGGTTCAGCAACCGTCGCAGCAACCACGTTTTTCTCCACCGGAGCAAGAAGAAATACTCCACCGGCTAAATCGAGTGGAACGAGACTTCGAACACGAACGTAAGAGTAATCGTGGATTCCTCAAAGGCCTAGCAAACCTACTAAAAGGGAGGAAGAAACGAGATCATTAATCTCCTTATGTATTGTTGTATTTACTATTACAATTTAGTCCCTGCGTGGACATTTATCATATTTGGTCCCTGCGTGGACGATTGCATTTCAGTCCCTGCGAGGACTTATCTTTTAGTCCCTGCGCGGACATCTATCTATGTATTTGGTCCCTGCATGGACTTGTTTTTCTGTAAACCTCTGCGTAGGTATTTATTTATTTAAAAAGTCCCGTTTAGGGCAGCATGTAATCATTATTATAATTAATGGAAGGTTATGTTATAAATTTCATTTTTGTTATTACATATGAAATAAATCAAAAATCATTCTTTTTTTTAAATTAATCTGCCTAAATAAAGAATCTTAATGGTGAAACCTAGCCAGGTATCATTACAAGACCCGGCCAAGATGGTAAGACCTGATTAAAAGATTCAGATTTCCAGTTAACCTCTGTAAACATGTTAACGTTCTTGGTAGATGTGATTCGTTAAAATCGCACGCGTCATTCTTATATGGGAATCCTTCTAAGGATTCCAAAAGCCCAAATTAATGATTTATAAATCATGGGATAAATCGTCAATGAAGATGATCATTATTAAACATCCATTAGCGATGTAGTGCCTATGGGCCAAACCTATTAAACATCCATTAGTGATGTAATGCCTACGGGCCATACTTATTGTCATATAAGACAAAAGGCAGTTGTAGTCTATGACTCCCTGTCAGAAAAGGTAAAAGGACTACGGTTCAAACCTTCATGCCTTGATTCTCTGTAATCTCGGCTTATATTATAAAAACGTCCTTGTGACTAGGCTTTTGTGCCACTAACATTATTGTTTGCAATTAGGATAAGTTATATTCAAATCCTAAATAAAAGTGAGTAACAAATAAACCAGATATGGTCTATGTTTACCATGGTTAATGAATTGCCGTAAAAGACAATTCCATAACAAACTCCTAAATAAAACTTTGTCATTATCTTCTGTAGCAGATTCAAGTTACAATGGCTGATCCCAATGAAGTGAATAGTCATTCGAAAGAAGATGAAAATGATAACGCCCAGATTCATTTAACGGGCGCGGAATTAAAAGCTCTTGTCGACGGTGCTGTTAAGGCAGCCTTGGATCGACAATACGAAGAGTACACCGAGTCCCGGAGCAGAACCATATCTAAACCACACTCAAAGCCGAAAACCCACTCAAGATCTCACAGCAAAACACCCTCGGCTCCGTCTAAGCCTAAAAAGGACGACGATAAACACTCATCCAATGAAAACAGTGTTCGTCCAAAGGAAAAAGTGTTTACTGATGCATCTCGCGCCAGGGGTTGCACCTACAAGTATTTCGTGTCTTGCAAACCCCGAGATTTCACTGGGGAGAAGAGCGCGGTAGATTATATGACGTGGTTAGACGAGATGGACACCGTGGTGGACATCAGTGGTTGTGCAGAGAGAGACGTGGTAAAGTTTGTTTCGCAATCATTCAAGGGCGAAGCCCTGGCTTGGTGGAGGTCGTTGGTTCAGGCCTCGGGGAAGGCTGTTTTATACAGCATGACGTGGGAGGAATTCATCTCTCTCATCAAGGAAAATTACTGCCCTCAACACGAGGTTGAAAAGATTGAGTCCGACTTCCTATCGTTGGTTATGACAAACCTTGACTGTCAAGCTTACCTAACGAGCTTCAACACAATGTCCCGGTTGGTTTCGTATCTGGTAACCCCGGAGCCAAAGAGAATAGCTCGTTTTATCGGTGGTTTAGCCCCCGAGATAAAGGCAAGCGTAAAGGCCTCTCGGCCAGCTACCTTTAGATCTATAGCTGACATATCTTTGTCCCTCACTCTGGATGCGGTCAGACAAAGATCGCTGAGGAACAAAGAAGCTGAAAAGAGAAAACATGATGATGATACTTCACGAAGGTCGAGCAAGAAGCACCGTGGAAACGGTGACAACAAGAAAGGGTCTGAGTCAAGGAGAGATGGGCAACAATCTGGTGAGAAGCCCAAGTGCAAGATTTGCAAGAAACAACACTTTGGAAAGTGTAGACTCGAATCGAACTCGCAGACTCAGTCAAAGTCATTTGCTTGCGGGATATGCAAGTCCAAGGACCACAAAACCTTGGATTGCAAAAAGCTGAAGGATGCAACTTGCTACAGTTGCAATGAGAAGGGGCACATTAAAACCAACTGCCCTAAATACACCAAGAAGCCCGAAGAGGCCAAGAAGACCAATGCGAGAGTCTTCAGGATGGATGCGAAAGAAGCAGTGCTAGACGATAACGTGATCACAGGTACTTTCCTCGTAAATGATGTCTTTGCAAGAGTACTTTTTGATTCGGGCGCTGATAAGTCTTTCGTAGATCATAAATTTTGCAAATTGCTGAATATGCCTGTCAAAACCTTGAGTATAAACTATGAGGTAGAGTTAGCAGATGGCACCATAGAAACCGTCTCCACTGTGTTAGATGGGTGTGTGATATCCATTAAGAACCACTCTTTTCCTCTGTCTCTACTTCCCTTTAAATTGGCTGGTTTTGACATAGTATTGGGTATGGACTGGTTATCTCATAACCAGGCCCAAATCGTCTGCAACAGAAAGCAAGTGGTAATAAAGACTCCGTCTGGTGAATCGCTTACCATTCGGGGAGATACCCAATATGGACTGCCTGAGCAAGTGACTATGCTCAAGGCTTCAAAATGTTTAAAGAAGGGTTGTGTCATCTACATGGCACAAGTGATTATTGATGAGCCTAAACCGAAGATAGAAGACATCCCTGTCATTTCGGAATACCCAGAAGTTTTCCCTGAAGATCTACCTGGTTTGCCACCAGATAGGCAAGTGGAATTCAGGATTGATATCATCCCAGGAGCAGCACCTGTTGCTAGAGCACCCTACAGGTTAGCACTAACCGAAATGAAGGATTGATATCTTTGACCCGGTACGTCCGGGCTACTGAACGCATAAGGAACATGTAATTCGTTCACAAGATTATAAATTTAAATAATTTTCCCAAGTTATAAAAGAGTTTGTGCCTTGTGCATTCAAATCAATTTTATTAAACATTTTTACAAAAGTGTCAGTTGAATGTATTTACCAGTGTAAACTGACGTATTTTCCCAAAAAGACTAAATGCAGGTACTAAGCGTAATTGGCTGGATATTTCTCCTTAGCATCAATAAAGAGTCTCGCAAGCTTAAGATGCCTACGTCTGTTGAACAATTATTTTTATCTTATTATTGATCCCCTGTGGATTTTATTTCAACAATGGTGATACTTTGATATTACATTCAATGTTGGAATATATTTATCTTTATGCTTCCGCTGTGCATTCATATATTGTGTGGTTTGACTATATTGTTGCCAACTACGTCACGGTAATCCCCCACCGGGCCCACCGGTGAGACACGTGGAAAACGGGGTGTGACAGCACGCCTAGTGCAAGGTGTTGGAACACCTCGTTACACAAATTCCAAAATCCATGTAGGATCTTTCTATCCTTATAATTAGATCCTTGAGGATGGGTATCGTTCATCAGAGCCCTTAATTGAATTCTTTGTATGATTCAATACGTATATTACGATTCAATAAGGACAAAGCCGAATTCCTATTAAGATTTTCTATCTTCATAGATAGATTCTTGAAAATGATTAAAGTGCCAAATGAAATCCACGGATTGGATTCCTGGTGTGCTTTAAGTATCCGTGTCCAAAGATAACAAATTAAAAATCAAATTAAACAATTATGTGATTATGTGCTTGTGTGTTCTCCCTTTTATGTTTTTGTGATCCAAATTTTTTTGTTATCCAATCTTCCATATCTTCGTATAAGGGATTCATAGTAGGATATCAAAAGGTACTACCTCAATCCTCAATGGGCTTCAATGTGATAGTTAAAACCCTTGGATTGTAGAGTACTATTCCAAAATTTAAAGACATCATGTGTTGATGTAGTTAAAGATTCCTCTTGGGTAGTGTAGCTAAAGAGATTGATCCGTCAATCTAGTTAAGGACATCCTCCGTTGATGTAGTTAAAGATATCATGCGTTGATATAGTTAAAGAGGCCCTCTGGTGGTCTAGTTAAAGAGATCATTCGTTGATCTAGTTAAAGAGATTGGTTCGGCAATCTAGTTAAAGATATCATGCGTCGATATAGTTAAAGAGGCCCTCTGGTGGTCTAGTTAAAGAGATCATTCGTTGATCTAGTTAAAAAGATTGGTTCGACAATCTAGTTAAAGATATCATGCGTTGATATAGTTAAAGAGGCCCTTTGGTGGTCTAGTTAAAGAGATCATTTGTTGATCTAGTTAAAGAGATTGGTTCGACAATCTAGTTAAAGATATCATGTGCTGATATAGTTAAAGAGGCCCTCGGGTGGTCTAGTTTAACAGATTGTTTGATAATCTAGTTAAAAAGATCCTTTGGTGACCTAGTTAAAGGGACTCTATTGAAGTCTAGTTAAATCACCACAGGATTATTCGTTTGATCTTTTCAACTTCATGTTTCAAGCTCTCACAAGTTTCCTCTAAGATAAATTTCGGGACGAAATTTCCTGAAGTATGGGAGACTGTGACACCTGTGTCACTTCAACCATCAAACAAATACCAAACCAATGAACTATTGTATTTCATACTTGGTATTTGTATAAATATGTGTATCATTTGCACATATTAATTCTTGATCGATTTCGGGCTTTAAATCACTTTCTGGAAGGTTATATGCGATCTGATGCGTAAATATAACCAGTTTAATGAAACAAACACTCCGGAACAGTGAGATAGGCTTAACATACCTTAAACAACCCTTACATAACTTAGAAATAAGTTTTGGATGGTTTGGTATGCCGAAATCAAGTTTATTCGCTTACAGGGACTAAATTCGACAAACTGCGAAAGTATGTCAATTTGTACTGTAACAGACCTTCCGGAACTTGATCATAAGTTAAACACACCCTAAATATCCTTTACATAGCTTAGAAATAGGCTTTGAGGTATTCGGTGTGCTAAGATAAACTTTATGCTCATTCAGGGACTAAAAGCGTCAAAAAGTGCATAAGTTTGCATTTTCGCGCATAACTTACATTCTGAATACTTCCGGACAACCAAAAATTTATGTAATCATTAAAATATTATGTTTTAGTGATTGGCATGATAAAATTGCATTCGTCGCTTAATTTGGATCGTTTTTGCGTCCGTTACGACTTCCGTTGTAATTAACCGAACAACGCAACCGTACGACCAAACGAACCGACATCCGAGATGTTTTTGAGCATGTTTTGAGTTCCCTATACTTTAACTTCATTTTAGAGCCTTGAAATGAGGTTAACGGGGTTCAAACGTGTTGGGATTGAACCCTATCAGAGGAACAGATAATTAAAGCCAAAACTGGATTAGAGCAGTGGATTCTGAATAAGCAGATGCTGATATACAAATCTCTCCCCTTGAAAGTGATTACAACTACTGATGACCTCCTATATGCTGATCTTGCTAAACTGCTGACCCATAACTGCTGCTCAACTAAAGATCTGATGGAAGACTAAAGTCCTGCTGATTCAATCTACTGCCTTGAGTCAAGCACTACTGATCCGGACAAGTGCTGCTGGGTTCACAGCAGTAGAAGGTTGCAGCAGCTGTTCCAAAGTCTGTTTTGTAATAGAATGTATTAGCAGGAGTTAACACAAGCAGTGTCTGTATAGATCAGAGGTTAGAGTGTGTTAGGAGGTTAGATGTCACTTTCATGGTGACGTCAGCAAAGATGCTCAGTAGTTTGCAAGTGCCTATAAATAGTTCAGTACTTGGTACTGTTCTATTAGCTCTTTGCATCATTCGTCTTCTTTGCACGAACAAACTACTGAGCTCTGGCTGAGGGGGAGTTTGCATTCTTACATCAATCATTGTAATCGTAGTTGAAATAAATTCAATCTTTCGGTTCTCTGTGTAAAGATGTTTGATGAAAGTATTACTCTCGTTTGATTGCATGCAAAGTTTGTTTTCATTATAATTTCCGCTGCACACTCATCCATCTTCATCTTATTTTCAAACATAAAATACAATCAAAAACAAACTCAGATCCAACAATTGGTATCAGAGCTTGGACAGTCAAATTTGATTTAACAATCATTTTGACGTAAATAGTTCAGCTCAAAACAGTTGATACTGATCGTTTGTTCATCGTTGAAAAACAGAGTAAGGATTAATCACCATTAAAGTTGATTTCTCAGTACCTGTAAAACAACAAGAATGACGTCACAATCTCAGGACGATAAAAACAACATTGGTTCTCTTTTTAAACCATCTATGCTAAAAAGAAATGAGTACAACATCTGGTAGAGGAGGATGGGTCACATCCTCGCTCAACAAAGCACAGGTTGTTGGAAGTCTGTCATCTTTGGTCCTCATGTTCCTACAGTGCCAAGCGCTGAAGATGCTAAAAAACAAGTTCCAAAACCTGTTGAAAATTATACTGAAACGGATTATCAAAAATTTGAACTAGATGCTAAAGCGTTTAGTATCATAGTATCAGAGCTGCCCAACGAAATATATGCTGGGTTGTTACATTGTGACAATGCCAAAGAGTTGTGGGACGCGCTTAAGGAACAGTTTGGAGGTACCGAAGAAGTCATAGAAAACAATAGGGAAATCCTGAACCAACAGTATGAAACATTTTGTCATGTTAAGGTGAATCACTGACGCAACAATTTGAGCGTTTCAGTTGTCTCATCAGTGACTGAGGCTTGTTAAAACCACTTTTACAAACTCAACTCAAAACAGCAGGTTCCTCAGGTCACTGCCAGAAAAATCGGACACAATAGCTTTTGTCACCCGAAATTCATCTGAGTTCAAGGATCTGACCTTGACCCAACTCCATGGTCGACTCCTGACCTACGAAAGGGAGTTGAACCAGAAAAGGAAGTTACAAGAGTCAGGGAAAACCGTTGATGATTATTCATTCGGTAACACTGCTCTTCTGGGTCAAGAAGAATCTGGTGGTAGTGGTAAGGATCAGGGTTATGATCACTTCATTGACATAACTGCTGGTGCAAATTTTAACAACCCCTCACTCTACAGGTTATGCATTCACTGCTAATGAAAACCAGATGTCAGACAATTTAAGCTTTGAACTCAATGATCTACAGCATTTCAACCCCACTGATCTAGAGGAAATGGACATCCTGCACCAACTGGCCTTGCTAAGTGTTAGAACTAGCAAGTTTTATAAAAGAACAGGGCGAAAATTCCCAGGGTTGCATGGGAATCTAAGGGTTGGTTTGGATAAATCGAAAATCAAGTGTTATAAGTGTAACAGGTTAGGACATTTTGCTAGAGAGTGTAGGAGTCAAACAACTGGTCCCATAATCACTCACCCTAGTTCAAATCCTTGACCTCAAAATCAAAACACTGTGCACTATGCCCAATATGCCCCAGCAGCACATGTGAACACTACTCACTATGCTGTTGCTCCTGTGCCAGTGCATTATGTCCAAACAGCTGCTCCACAGATCCAATATGTTCAAACCCCTGCTCCCCAGGCACAAGTGCAACCTGCACCACAAACCACTGCTCCAGTTGCAAAACAACCAGATCAACAAAGTTTCTTTACTCAAGAATTTGTTGACTGGAGCAGTATGCCTGAAGACCTCAGTGATGAAAATTTGCACTCTATGCTTCTAATGTTTCTTCTCATGATGAATTTTGTTTGATGGCATTAGAGTCAATAAAGGAGGGGGTTGAATCTGAAGAGGAACAACTGGCCTCTGAAACAGTGGATGAGGTGATTGAAGAAGTGGTCACTGCTGTGGAAAATAAAGTACTGTTGGAAGAAAGTTCAGGCACCCTGATTGAACCACTGACAGATCCATGGTCCGAAGAAGAAAAGACAGGTGAGGTAGAAGAGAGAGCTGAAGATGAGAAAAATCCTAAATGTGATTGTGCAATGATGGCTGCTACAAAGGTATCACCTCAAGTTCTTGAAAAACTATGTTCTGACAATTGCATTATTGCTTTTGCTAACATCAAAGAGGTGAATGAAAACCTTCGTGATAAAATCTTATCTGATGAAGTCATATTTGAAAGGTCTCTAAAAGAACTTAAAAACAAATTGACTGAAAAAGAGAAAGAAATTTGCAGCATGAAAGAAGAGCAAAGCATAACCAAAACCCAACTTCAAACCTTGATAGAAAAATACTAAGGTTGCAAAAATGAGTTAGAGTCCACCCAGATCACATGTGAGAGATGGGTGGAATCATGCAAAGGGTATGAGGTTATGCTTGAGAAACAGATAAAAAGCAATGTGAAATTTGGGGTTGGTTATAGAAAACATGATGATGAAAACACTGCTTTTGAAAAATCTGTTTCAACCACTGATGTAACTACTGAGTTCATCCCCACAAACAAGAATGGCCAAGAAGTGAAAATCACTGACAAACTTGGTAACAAAATCACACTTGACAGACCAATGGGTCCCTCTGTTTTTGAGGAGATTGAAAATCATCAATTTAAACCAAAATGGTCTGATGAGTGTGATATTCTTGAAAATTTCAAGCCATTGGACTTTACATCAACTGATGGTGTTAAAGCTCCAAAAGCTAAAGTCATTCCTCTTAAGGACATCCCAGCAGTGGTTAAAACCTCTGCTGCAAAGGAGTCTGAAAAGAGGAAGAAGAAAGAAAAAATTGATAACTTGTTTTGTGAATTCTGTGAGAAAAGGAACCATCTAACAAAAGATTGTTTCCACTTAAAAGCTTATGATATAAACAAAACAAGTGTCATAGTTTCAGCTGAAAGCTGCATTGTTTGTGGTAAAACAAACCACAAAACTCAAGTATGTGTGTATCTCAAAAACTTTGATATCAAAAAGAATGAGTACCTTGCTAAAACATCCTTGAGTCCATCAGCATCACCATCGGTCAAATTCACAAAGAAACAACCATTGTTTGTGCCAGTTCAAACAGCTGCACAAAACAGTTGAACCAAACATCTGTCAAAAGAGATGTTCAGGTTACTGATGCACCTCCTGCCAATCAGTTCAGAAAAGACTAGGAAAAACAGTCTTACCAAAGGATTCCACACGTTTATGAGTTCTACAAAAAGCCCTCTAAACCTAGAGTGAATAGGCATCCTTTTGGGTATCAGCAGGTGATTGGGCAAGACCCTCAACAGTGGTTAGCAAGAAACAGTACTAAAACTGTCCAAACCCCTTACTTAACCACTGCTCATCACACTGCATCCATACCAGACATTGCTGAATCCCCATCCAAAGCCCTTTTGGCTTTGGAGTCCTTAATGAACTAATCCTTTTACTTCATGTGCAGGGAGCTTCTGCATGCTTTGATAGTCTGTGGTATGTAGATAGTGGAGGCTCCAGGCACATGACAGGATGTAAAGCCCTCCTCAAAGACTTTAAAATCCATGGAGGGGGTGATATATCCTTTGGAAATAATAGTAAAGGGAAAGTTCTGGGGTCTGGAACAGTGCAATCTGGTAATGTAAAATTTGAAAATGTCAATCTAATAGACAATCTGAAATTCAACCTTCTGAGTGTATCTCAAATGAGTGACAAAGGGTTTGGGTCATTCTTCACAAAAGATTGTTGTAGGATTGTTGGACCAGAAATGGTCAAAAAGATTGAAGCAATAATCAAAAATGGTTAAACTAAACTTGTTGCTCAAAGAAGTGGCAATGTTTATGTTGTTGACATGTCTAAAGAGTGTCCCAGAGCTGATGCCTGTCTGTTCTCAGCTGCCTCTAACAAAGGGACAGAACTTTGGCACAGAAGACTGGGGCACACAAATCTTAAGACAATAACAGAAATTTCAAAAAATGGGCTGGTGAGAGGCCTACCACAAAAATTGTTTTCATGTTCTGAACACTGCATTTCCTGTTTAAAAGGAAAACATCACAAAAGTTCTTACAAGTCCATTGAAGAGTCCAAAACAACCCAGTGTTTGCAAATGCTGCACATGGATTTGTTTGGCCCAGTTCAAGTCATGAGCCTCAAAAAGAAAAGATATTGTTTGGTTATAGTTGATGACTTTTCTAGGTTTACATGGACTTTCTTTTTGCACTCTAAAGATGAAACTGCAGGCATTTTGCAAGACTTTGTGACACAGGTTGAAAAGCAATTTGACCTTCCAGTGAAAAGCTTTAGGAGTGACAATGGCACAGAATTTAAAAATAAGGAGTTGGATGCCTTCTGTGTGAAGAAAGGGATTGTAAGGCAGTACAGCATCCCTAGAATACCAGAGCAAAATGGGGTGGTTGAAAGAAAGAACAGAACCTTGATTGAGGCTGCCAGAACTATGCTTGCAGATTCAGCCAAAATTGATTGTGGTTATTTTCTGGGATACTCAACCACTGCCAAAGCCTACAAAGTGTTCAATGCACGGACCAAGGTAGTGGAGGAGACTTAGGATGTAAAGTTCAATGAACTTTCATCAATGAAAATCCCAGCAAATCCTGCTGATCTGTTTGATCTTGAAAAATTCACTTTTGAAAATGCTGCTATCAAGACTAACAGTGCAGGTCCATCAGAGGATACATCACCAGACTATGGGTATGAAATCATCATCCCTCAAAGGTCTGCCACAAAGGGAAAAGCACCAATTGTTCAAAACAGCTGCCAAAGCTCAACCACTGCTACCTCAACAGTTGTTGACCAAAGTAGCCCATCTACCACTGCTTCCACATCCTCAAACACTGCTGACAAAAGTCCTCAAAGAGTGGATACAAGTCAGCAGTGGTCCAATCCATTACCACCCATTCCACCACCTTTTGAAGCCACTGTTGGGTCATCAAAGTCACCAGCAGTGGTTAGCTCAGATGATACACATTTGCAGCCTTCACCAACAAATGCCATCATACCATACCAAGGAGATTTAATCTTCTTGAGATCTCATCCACCTGATCAAATCATTGGCAACATCAATGAAGGGGTGCTCACAAGAAGCCAAACCCAAAACATTTGTCTTTTTGCTGGCTTTCTATCACTCCATCAGCCAGTCAAGTACCAAGAGGCACTAAAAGACAACAGCTGGGTAGAAGCCATGCAAGAGGAGCTCCAACAGTTTAAAAGACAACAAGTATGGGAGCTTGTACCACTGCCAAAAGAGGTTAGTCCCATTGGCACAAAGCGGGTCTTCAAGAACAAAACAGATGAAAGGGGCATTGTTGTCAAGAACAAAGCCAGGCTTGTGGTTCAAGGTTATAGACAGGAAGAGGGGATTGATTATGATGAAACATTCGCCCCTGTTGCAAGATTGGAAGCTATCAGACTGTTCCTAGCCTTTGCTGTCAACCACAACATGAAGGTGTTTCAGATGGATATCAAAAGTGCTTTCCTCTATGGTACATTGCAAGAAGAGGTGTATGTATGTCAACCTCCAGGCTTTGAGGATCCATTTTATCCTGATCATGTCTATAGGCTAAACAAAGCCTTGTATGGCCTGAAACAAGCACCAAGAGCCTGGTATGAAACTCTTTCCAACTTTCTACTCTCAAATGGTTTCAAAAGAGGTACCATTGATAAAACAATGTTTCTTAAATGGAGAGGGAAAGATTTAATGATTGTCCAAATTTATGTGGATGACATTATTTTTGGAAGCACATGTACCAAAATGTGTGAAGAGTTTAGAGAACTCATGACAGCTGAGTTTGAAATGAGTGCAATGGGTGAGCTGCAATGCTTTCTTGGTCTCCAAGTACAGCAATTGCAAAATGGAACCTTCATTCATCAAAGCAAATATGCTAAAGAACTTTTAACCAAATTTGATATGAATGATTGTAAACCATGCAGCACACCCATGGCCAGAAATGAGCTGGTCGTGTCTGATGAAAAGGATGAGCTGATTGACCAAACACTTTATAGAAGCATGATTGGGTCCTTATTGTACCTAACTGCATCTAGACCAGACATCATGTTTGCAACATGTGTCTGTGCAAGAAGTCAATCAGCTCCCAGGAAATCAAATCTCATTGCTGTAAAAAGGATTTTCAGATACATAAAAGGTGCTCCCACACTTGGTATCTGGTATCCAGCTAATGGGAATATCAAGCTTTCAGGTTTTTCAGACAGTGACTTTGCTGGATGTCACACCACAAGGAAGTCCACTTCAGGAGGGTGCCAGTTTCAAGGTGATTGCTTAGTCTCTTGGCAAAGCAAAAAAGCAAGCAGCAGTTTCAACATCCACTGCTGAGGCTGAATACATTGCTGCTGCAAGCTGTACAGCCCAACTCCTGTGGCTTCAAAATCAGTTGCTGGATTTTGGTATCACTGCCTTAAAGACACCACTCATGTTGGACAGCCAGGCAGCAGAAAATATCATAAAAAATCCAGTTTCCCACTCTACCACAAAGCACATCGACATCAGACATCACTTTGTGAGGGATTGCTATGAAAAAGGTTTGATTTCTCTGCATCATGTCCCAACTAAAGACCAGCTGGCAGATGTGCTCACAAAAGCACTTGATACAGCCACTTTTGAAAGCTTGGCCTCTAGGATTGGGATGCTAAACATGGAATAACAAGCAACATCTTGTTTTTTCTATGAATAAAAGCAACAAAATGTTTTCAGAAAATCAAAAATCCATCCTTAAAAGTAGCTAAAAATGAAAATTTCATTAAAATCCTTAAAAGTCTGCCATAACCACTGATTGTTCAAAAGTCTGCTATACTTCAAAAAGCCTGCCCACTGCTGAAAGGCAACCTCTGTTCTCTCATTTTTTGAAAACCTCTGTTGTTCAAAAGCAGTGTCTTATCCACTAATATGCTATCCACTGATAGTGAAAATCATCCACTGCCCCCCTTTCCACTGCCTTCATCAGTTGCTTTCAGCAAAAGTACTGTCCTTCATTTTCACCAGTAGTTGTCACGTGGGCAGTACATAGCAGTCAGACCTTTTGTAACGGCTGCCACGTCAGCATTCATTCTCTTTCCTATAAAATTCCCCACTCACCACCAAAACAGGGTTTTACTGTCGAATTGAATTCTTAAAAATTCTCTTCTCAAAGCAGTTTTTCTTCTCATCTCTCACAAAATTCCTTCGATCGTTCGTTTCAAAAATGACAAAATCAAAGTCATCTACAAAACCCACATCAAAATCATTGAAAACAGCCTCTCAAAAGGCAACCTCCACTGAAATTCCATTCAAAAAATCTCACAATCTCCTGGGTCTTCTCACAAAACCAGGAACCACAGATGTTTTCGATTCCATTATTACCATCATGGCAAAGTCAAAGTACAAAACTTTGCTCACCGCCGATGCACCAATCTATTTGGCGACCCAAAGGGAGTTTTGGAAAAATGCAACCCTTGAAAAACAAGGAGACATTGCAACCACCATTCACTCTTCTATAAAGGGTAAAACTGTCCAAATCTCGCCACAATCCATCTCCGAAGTCTTTCAACTCGATGATCAGGCAGGTAAAACTTCCTTCACTAAAAACGAGTTGCACATTGACTTCATTGAAAGAGGGTATGAAGCCACCATGATGAAGAAACTGACCTTAGAAAAAGGTTATTTTCCTCCTGCGCTCAGATTCCTATTTCATACCCTCCTACTGTGTGTTTCAAACAAACCCGCTTCTTTTAATGAGATCCCTATAAAGATTCAAAATCTGGGATATGCAATTCTTCAAGAAGAAAATTATAACTATTCTCGGGAAATCTTTAAAGATTTGGTTAATAATGTTGAAACCAAATCATTCTTACTGTTTCCAAGGTTTTTAAGTTACTATTTTGAAAAGAAATTCAGTAAGGATGATTTAGCTTTAATAAACCAAGGTGAAATAACTGTAATAAACTGCCTAACATCTGAAACTTTTTCACGGATGTTAGCACCTTGCAAAACACAGGCAGGGGTACCTGAGCAGAATTTAGCAGCTACCACTGCTCCTCAGGTATCTGCTGCTGAGCCTACGGCTCTAGGTGATCAAAGCAGCAGACCAACTGTTTTGAAACCCACACCTACAAAACCCAAAAAGCTTTACAAAAAGAAAAATCAACAACCCCCCAAACCAATCAAAACGGCAACTCTGGAGGATGAAATACCAGAGTTAATGCCTGTGACAACACAAATGTCACAAGAAACCACTGATGCTTCTTCCTCACAGCAGTTGATACAAATATCTCAACCCATAACCATAACTCCTCCTGCTTCTTCACAAAAAGAACAGGTTGTACACAAAGGGCCACCACATTATGATGCTCTGGATACACTCGTTTCCATCATCCACAGCTCAATGCCCGGAGCAAATCTCCTTTCTACACCCACCATCACATCCTCAATTCCACCAAAAACACAACTGCTGTTGGATGCAATTGATTTGAACCAGGCATTACTCAGTCCTTCTCAATCACCTGTTAATGAGAATATACCTCAACAAATGACTGAGCCTGTTGTATCATTCTTTGCTAACCCACCAACACAACCTGAGGAGGTTACACCCATTGAGTTACAAGTAACTCTTTGCGGTAATCCAAGTGAAGCAGCCACTACAACTGTTGAACCCACTGGTTTACAGTTGGATAGTGGTTACATCAATAAGACTTCCTTGGAGGCAATTCCTTTTATAGCACCTCTGCCAACCACCAGTGGATTTATTTATCCTACTGGCAACATCAAATGGTTGTCAAGTGTTGAAGGAAGAAGACCCCAGTACCAAGAAAGGGGCATCAGTGGTTAATGTTTGGAGTAAACTCCCTACTTCAACCACTGATAAAACCACTGTTAGTGGGAAATCAGATGATCCCATTAAATTGGGTGATGATTTAAAGTACCAGAAATTGACAGCTCGTGTTGAAAAACTTGATAACTCTGTTGCAGAGCTCAAAGATATGCTCCAACAGTTGTTACAGGTACAAAAGGTACAATCCACTGCTGTTCCACCTCAAGCACCTGCTCTCCAATAGGTACCTGCTACAAATGAGCTCTGGAATCTTTTTCAACCTTTTCTCCATTATCAAGCACAAGTAGCAGATCAGCAACATGAAAAACATGTTCAAGAGCTGAGAAATGCTATGGAGTCTAGGTTCAAAGACACTCAGGCTGATCTAAAGGCTCTCAAAACTCAGATCCTGCACAACTCTGGCACTGCTCCTCCACCATTATTCTTCATTGATCAACTCCCCGAAGATAATGCCAAAAAGGGGGAGAAAATTCAGGAGTGGAGAAGGAAAGGGATAACAGATGGTCTCTACCTTGCACCAGAAAATTCAAATATGACCAAAAAGATTCCTTTGCCAGATGGGAGTAAGAAAATTGATGTGACCACAAATGCACTTGCAGAAGCACTTGCATGTGTGAAAAGGGATAGAGAGGCCAAAAAGAAAGCCAAGGTGGATTATCCGGATCAGGGTACTTCAGGGTCAAGAGATGATGAAAATCTTATTGATGAAAAGAAGAAGCCTACTAGAAAAGTAAGGCTACCCAAATCCATTCCGGTCAGACGTTCAAAGTCTGCTAAAAACCACCACCTAAAACAGCTGTTGTAACTCCTGTTGTATCAGCAGCTGCTGGTACTTCAGTAGTTTCAACATCTGCTCCCACTTCAACACACACCATTTCAACACACACTACATCCACCGCTTTACCACCATCACCACCAAAATCAAAATCACCTCCTGTCAAAAGGCAGAAGACAGCAGTTGTTATAACTTCTGTTGTAAAGACAACAGTGGTTGGAACACCAGTTGTTTCAACAGCTGTTAGTCTATCACAAACCACTGCCACTACAACCACCTTTCCATCCAAAACATCATCAGTCCCTCCTCAAATAAAGAGGAGAAGGCTAATTCCTAAAGATGATGTCACTGCACCATCCCAAACATCTTCAAAACCTTTAGCTCTTTTCAATATACCAAAACCAGTTCCACTTTCTTCAGTTCCAATGCACAAACCCTTACCTCCTGCAGGTGTTCAATTTCCTCTTGAACTAGAAGCTGTTAGAGAAGAAATAAAATCTTTCTACACTGAGGATGACCCTGCCAAAAGGAGTTTGCCTTCAATCAAAGGATATCCCTGGCCCAAAAATATTGAAGAATATTTGAAGATAAAGGCCAAGCAAGCAGAGGATATCTCGAAAAGAAACACACAAGGGAAATCTGACAAAGAAGTATCAAGATACTACCAATACCTGCTCACACAAGTCAGTTCCCTAGAACGTTTTGCAAAGAATGTCAGTCAACAAATTTCAGAAAGAGCAGCTGAAACTTTGAAGAAAGACTACATTGAAAGCATTATGTTTCACAAAAGATACAAAGGAGAGAGACACATGTACAAAGAGTGGACTGTTCCTGAGCTTAAAGTTGAAGCTGCAAGAATTCAAGACATGATAAAAAGGAAAGTCACTCACACTCCTCCTGATTAGGCAAAGTTCAGAAAGAATGTACCTGATAAGCAAATGGAACTGAAGAGAATGAAAGAAGAACTGGTTGTTGCTGATTTTGGTACAAAAAGACAAATTGCTAGATGGAAAGAAGATGTGGTCAGGTCAACCTACAAAAGGTTGGAGGAATTAAGAAAGAAAGATCCAAAAATTCCTCAAAAAACTGACTATCCTGAAGCAGCGGTTTCAAAAAGACCATCAAAGCTGCAAAACAGGAGAGCCACTGCTCCAGCTGGTAATGCCATCTACAAAAGAAGGAAACAAAGCCAGTTAGGAGCTGAAACTGTTCAAGAAATTCTTACTGGAAATGTTGTTGTAAAAGAAGGCTTGTTAAGAACGTTAAAAGAAGAACTTGAACAGGGAAACTCTGCTACCACTGCTCAGCCAGTGATGAACAGGCCAGCCTCACCAAATACTTCTGCAAATAAGCATCTCCCAAGAAACCCACCAGGCTCAAAAATACAAAAGTGGGAAACTGACAAACAGACCTGCGTATTGACTTTGCTCAGGTCTGGTGGAGAAGTGGAGAAAATATCAAGGGCACAAGCTCTTGGCCTGAGTCTTGAAGATTTGCAGGATCTCCTTGATCTTCCACTTAGCAGGGATGATGAAGATACAGATGCCCTTGACTTTGAATTACAATTTAAAGGTCAGATAAGGGAGCTGTTAATGAGGCAATAAAATATCCACAAATAATGAAGGGTTTTGGCATTATCTGTTCCAGGGGAGATTGTTGGGATTGAACCCTATCAGAGGAACAGATAATTAAAGCCAAAACTGGATCAGAGCAGTGGATTCTGAATAAGCAGATGCTGATATACAAATCTCTCCCCTTGAAAGTGATTACAACTACTGATGACCTCCTATCTGCTGATCTTGCTAAACTGCTGACCCATAACTGCTGCTCAACTAAAGATCTGATGGAAGACTAAAGTCCTGCTGACTCAATCTACTGCCTTGAGTCAAGCACTGCTGATCCGGACAAGTGCTGCTGGGTTCACAGCAGTAGAAGGTTGCAGCAGCTGTTCTAAAATCTGTTTTGTAATAGAATGTATTAGCAGTAGTTAACACAAGCAGTGTCTGTATAGATCAGAGGTTAGAGTGTGTTAGGAGGTTGGATGTCACTTTCATGGTGACGTCAGCAAAGATGCTCAGTAGTTTGCAAGTGCCTATAAATAGTTCAGTACTTGGTACTGTTCTATTAGCTCTTTGCATCATTCGTCTTCTTTGCACGAACAAACTACTGAGCTCTGGCTGAGGGGGAGTTTGCATTCTTACATCAATCATTGTAATCGTAGTTGAAATAAATTCAATCTTTCGGTTCTCTGTGTAAAGATGTTTGATGAAACTATTACTCTCGTTTGATTGTATGCAAAGTTTGTTTTCATTATAATTTCCGCTGCACACTCATCCATCTTCATCTTATTTTCAAACATAAAATACAATAAAAAACAAACTCAGATCCAACAAAACGCATCGAAAAAGGCCTTAAACAGGTGCAGGGACCAATTTCTGCCATTTTTGAAACTTTGTTGTATCTGGCACATGCTAGCGTAGCGCGAGCACCAAATGCCTACCTCGTGGCGCTACGCGAGCAACTGATCTGGGCAGAAACTCCATTTTTGCACTTGCAGGTCCATTTTCAGCACTTAACTTGAAGTTTAGGGGCTATTTTGTAACTTTTTCAATACCGTTAGTTGGTTTTGGGGCACCCCTAGTATCCCAAAACCATGGGCCACATGTGTACGATCCAGATCGAAGCTCAATTATCGAGGAACGATCCTAACGGTTGTGCAAAAACTATAAATACCCACCTCTTCTTCACTTCTTCTTCACACATTTGCTCTCAACTTCTTCTCTAAGTTGAAGATCCCCTTGTGGAACTTCATACCTGAGAAATTTTGGGTTCAAATGTTCAAGGCTTGGACCCGCTGTAAGTATTCTTTCGTTCTTTTGTTCGTTTTAGCGTTAAAGTCAAACTGCGTTTGACTTTCTGCATTGACCAGTTTATGGTCACTGTGAAGTTCGTTTGAACTTCATAACGTGAGCGTAATCACGATGGTTATAGTCCCTAGTGACTATACCTACTGATTACCACGTTATCTAGGCTCAGTGACGAGTCGTAGTTTCGGCCAAAATGCGTTATCTCGCGTATTTTGTAACCAAACTACTCTAGGGTATTAAAACCGTTTGTTTTGATACCAAACCTGTTTTCTAACTTAACTAAACATGTTCTAGCATGTTTAGCTCGTCACTTTTAGTATTGTGCTTATCTAGGGTCGTAAAGGTAAGCGATCTAATCAATCCCTTATACTTTCGAACCCGACCCATTTGGTCGATCATTAGGATCCGACAAAACACTTTAGGTGACCATAGTTGTATAGGGAATAACCTTTTGAGGTTATACCTTATGATCACGTCGTTTAAGTAGTTGTATGATAAGTAATTCTTATGCCTTAGGAAAATTACCAAAATGCCCTTTTACGCATAAATTCATTTTAAGCATATGTAACTTAATTTTTGATATCTAAACTGATTTAGCGACAATATTAGACATGTTAAGGCATATAACACTTGTCATAGGACTAGTTAAGTGGACCAAACGCGTTTCACGTGAACGACGCGTTAAAGTAGCATAAGCTACCTAAACGGGTCGTAATGGGTCGTAAGCACTTAGGATAAGTTTCATTTTAGAATGTAGGCTTTGTTAAACTATATCACATGAGTTCCAACACTCATTTGGTTTACGAAAACTTATTCTATCCGATCTCCCGATTTAGGTCCGGTTAATTATGTAGTTACCTATATTAGGTGTCGTTTGATTTCCGTGATCCCTCTAGCTTTGCCTGGTTGTTGTTCAAGACTTCTAAGCACCCACAAGTGAGTACATAGTCCCCTCTTTTACTGTTTTTCAAACATTTTGGGGTGAAACACATGTGCCTACTTGTTACTTTCGTGTTTTCATGTTTTCATATCATATACTTGCTATGTTCACTAGTACACTATTAGTACATGATTTCATTATGTTTTTGCTATGTATGCCCGTTGTGTGCATACTTAGTACATCGTTTTACATGACATTTCATGCTATGTATGTTCATCATACTTAGTACATTTTACATCACATGCTATGTATGTCCATTTGTCGCATACTTAGTACATTGTTTGTGCATTTTTACCTATGGTTTAGTTGATACATATTTCACTTGCCATACATGACATTATGTTTACACATTACTTGATTGACATTTGAAGACATTTTGATATTGATATACACATTTCATGGACTACATTTTGACATAAACATTTTGACATGGTTTTCACAAAGACATTTGACAATTGGTTTAGACATGGGCAATTTACCTTGGTGGTTTGTTTGGGTAAGTGATTTAAGTAATGAGACATGTGTAATGTGATACAAGCATGGCGGATACGCCGCTGGTACTTCCTATATATAAGTGCTTGTATTATATTACATGTCGTAGCGTTATTTAAATCATTCAATTTGGACTTATACATTTTATACAAATAACATATTTTCACAAAACATTGTTTTACAAAACAGTTTGTTTTATACAAATTCATTTTACTTGGTTATTCATTTAACCTTACATCATCTTTTTTTTACTATACATATTTATCATCGCTTTTCAAACGATTTATAAAACAAAACATTTTACAAGGATCATGACTGACTTTTGTTAAACAACTTTTTCTCAACTTATAAGTCATGAATCCTAATTCAATAAAACCTATGTACTCGCCGGCATTTTTATGCTGACGTATTTTCACATGTGTTTCAGGTACAATAGTTGATGATATTTGATGATGATATTGATGCATGCTCACATAGGATTGGACGAGTGCCTTAGTGACATTAAAAGATGCAAGACTAGTTAACTATGTTATATTTTCTTTGTTGTTAAGACATTGTAATACATTTAATTTAATAAAACGAAATTTGTTTAATCCATGGTTGTGAAACAATGATTCTGTTACAACACTCCCCGATGTTTCCGCCACGTTTTGTTGTTTTACATGGTCGGGGTGTGACAGAAATCATGTACTATGTGCGTCCTAATGAACATAGCAAGTATATGTCATGAAAGCACGAAAAGCACGAAAGTAACAACTAGGCACATGTGTATCACCCAAAAACATTTGAAAACAGTAAAAGAGGGGACTATGTACTCACTTGATATTGCTTAAAAGTCTTGAAATAACAACCAAGCAATGCTAGAAGGATCACGGAATCAATCGGCACTAAATATAGGTAACTACATTAATAAACCGGACCTAAATCGGAAGATCGGATAAAATGAGGTTTTGTAAACCAAATGAGTTATAGGAACTCATGTAATATGGTTTAACAAAGCCTACATTCTAAATCGGAACCAATCCTAAATGCTTACGACCCGTTACGACTCGTTAAGGTAGTCTACGCTACTTTAACGCGTCGTTCGCGTAAAACGCGTTCGGACCGCCTAACTAGTCCTATGACAAGTATTATATGCCTTAACATGTCTAATAACATTACCTAATCAGTTTAGATGTCAAAATTTAGGTTAAATATGCTTAAAATGAAATTATGCGTAAAAAGGGCATTTTGGTCATTTTCCTAAGGCATATAAACTACCTATCATACAACTAACTAAACGAAGTGACCATAAGGTATAACCTCGGAAGGTTATTCCCTATGCAACTATGGTCACAAAATGTGTTTGGTCGGATCCTAATGATCGACCAAACGGGGTGGGTTCGAAAGTCTAAGCGGTTGATTATACCGCTTATCTTACGACCCTATATAAGCACTAGACTAAAAGTGACGAGTTAAACATGTTAAAACATGTTTAACTAAGTTAGAAAACAAGTTTGATATCAAAACAAAGTGTTTTGATATCCAAAAATAGCTTCGTTGCAAAATACGCATAAGTACGTATTTTGACCGAAACTTTGACTCGTCACTACGCCTAATCAACGTGGTAATCAGTAGGTATAGTCACAAGGGACTATAACCACCGTGATTACGCTCTCGTTGCAAAGTTCAAACGAACTTTGTGTTGACCATAACCTGGTCAAAGCAGAAAGTCAAACACTGTTTGACTTTCATGCTTGAAATGCATAAAAAGCATGAAAGAAGCTTACAAGAGGTCCAAAGCTTGAAGATAGAACAAGAAAACTAGAAGATTGGAGCCTTCAACCAGAAGAGATAGCCCCAAATGAGCAGGAGATGAAGAAAACCAGAAATGAGCAAGTTGAGAAATGAAAATTCATGGGTTTATATAGATTTTCAAGAACCGTTAAGATCGTTCCTCGAGTTTTGAGCTTTGATCTGGACCATCCAAGTGTTTCCCACAGTTTTGAATACCATGGGACCTCAAAAACTAGCCCATGGTGTGAGAAAACCATGTCCAAAAACCCAGATTCAGTTGCTGTTTGCTGAAAAACCATTTTTGCAGAACTAGGGGTCTGTCGCGCCCCGCGTAAGACTCAAGGTGAGTCTACGCGCCCCGCGAGCGAGCCCCATTTCAGCAAATGTTTCATCATTTACAGTTTCACTGCAAGCTTTTGATGCCATTTTTGACACGTTTAAGCCCCGTTAAGTCATTTTCAAGGCTCTACAATGATGCCAAAGTATAGGGAACATGCAATATGCTTGAAAACATCTCGGATGTCAGTTCGTTTGGTCGTACGGTCACGTTATTCGGTTAATTACGACGAAATACGAACGGACGCGAAAAACGATCCAAATTACGCGACGAATGAAATTTTAGCATTCTAAACACTAAAATAAAATATTTTAATGATTACAAAAATTTTTGGATGTCCGGAAATGTTCAGAACATAAGATATGCGCGTAAATGCTAACTTATGCACTTTTTGACGCTTTTAGTCCCTGATTGACCAAATAAGTTTATTTTTGCATACCGAACCCCTCAAAGCCTATTTTTAAGCGATGTAAAGGATATTTATGGTATGTTTAACTTATGATTATGTTCCGGAATGTACGTTACTATACAAATCGGCAGACTTTTGCAGTTTGTCGCAAATAGTCCCTGTGATCGAATAAACTTGTTTTTGCCATACCAACCCTTCAAAACTTATTTCTATGTTATGTAAAGGTTATTTAAAGTATGTTAAGCATATGTTGATGTTCCGGAGTGTTTGTCGCGTTAAACTGATTACGTTTACGCATTAGTTTGCGTATAACTTTCCAGAAAGCGATATAGAGTTTGAAATCGAACAAAATCAAAACGTGCAAAATGTCAAGCATAAATAAACAAATATTTGGATCAACTCACATTGTTTTATTGATAAATGAAATATTCAAAGTTTGTACAATGATTACAAGCACAGATGTCACATATGTAATTTTTATTTAATTAATAGAATATTATTTGTTTTAAAAAAATGAGTAGTTATGGAAGTGACACGTGGCGGACAACGCCCAAGGATGGGGTATTATCCTACCACGCCCATTTCTTCACAATGCCCCTTTTCTAATAAGGATGCCACGTGACGGACAACACCCAAAGGTGAGACATAATTCATCCAAACCACTAAACATTTTCAAAGCTCTATTACACTATAATCTCGTTAATTTCGGACTATTTCTAATTTTCAAGACCATGAATTCCAACAAACCCGTAAACCATGATCTGCAAACTCTTCCCATAATACATGTAAGTTGCCTGCCATTGTCATGTCAAATCATACCAAAACAAATTAGAACTTGACAAAACCAATACACACAACCACACATAAACACAATACGTAATTCCACATTCCCAAAACAAATACACATAATAAATATCCTGACTCAATTAATATAGTCTTATACAAACATTTAACATACGTAATCAAACCCTAATACACACAGACTAATATGCCTAGTTGTATAATATATACACATAATCAATCAAAATAATAATAATTTAATATAAACATCATTTTTAATCAAATTGGAACAAAAGCGTTTTTGTACTGATCGATGGTTGTGATGGTGGATGTTAGTGATGGAAGGCAACTATTTTGGTGGATGGTGGTAGGCGGTTGTGTTGGTGGATGGTCAGTGGCGAAGCTTTAAAATTTCTACCGGGGGTCGGAAGTCACCGGACCTAAAAATATGTACCTAAATTTTTTTTTTATAAAATCGAGGGTTGAAAACGTATATACCTAAAAAATTCTATACGAAACCTACATACATAACACTACTTAGCGAAAAGTTCGGGGGGTCGGACGCCCCCCCCCCCACCGGCCCCTTCATAGCTTCGCCCCTGTGGACGGTGGTTGTTGTAGGTGGCTATGATGGTGGATGGTCGGCGGTAGGTGGATGGGAAGGTTATTTGGAAGTGGTGGATAGTTGAGTAGAGGTGGTCGGTGACATCGATAGCTTCAATGGGAGGGACCAAGAAAGGGTGTGAAAGGAAATGAAAAGGCGAAAGTGAGAACAACATGCAATCTAAACCCCTTTTAATCTAATATGGAAAATGGAAAAAAAAAAAAACATCCAAAGAAGCTATATTATTACGTCAGCAATCCGCATGTATGTAAACAGTAAATTAGCGATGGATAACAAAGTTGTTGCTTATCCATCGATGATTATGACTGATTACAATCGACTACCTATATTTTTATAGTTTTATCGACCTTGATACATTACTTTGGTTACACAAACCCACACTAGTTCTAACAAGTCAACTTGGACCTCCTAGAAAAAAAAAAGTACGTTTACCACAAACTAAACTATATTATCCGATACAGTAAAACAAGAATCACCTATAAGTGATAAAACCAACATGATAATCATGTAATTATGATAATAAAGAAAATATGAATTCTTAAACTTCAATAATGTTGGCTAAAAAAGATAACTACAAATATCCCCTAATAAGTCAACCATTTATGATTGAAAGGATAACAATAAACTTCACAAGTTGCATTACACATTACACATTGTATAATTCACCAAGGCCCAAACTTGACCATATCCAATATCCCAAGGGGCAATGCACCCACAATTTAGTCAATATGCGCCGTTTGGAAAACCAACATCGCTGTCCAATTATAAAAGTAAGAAAAAAAAGAAAAAGTCCTCATTTCTTGTTTACCTGCCGGCGGCTGACGGCTGTCAACCGCCACCCCACCACCCCACCACCGCACAACCACTGTTTTCTTCTTTGTTTTGTTTTGGTGTACCGAACACCATATTTCTTATTGTTCGAGTCCAACTTCTCAACCACCTCTTTTCTCCAAATAAATAAAAATATCTTTATTATTATTATTACCAATAATAAAAAATAAATAAATTATAAATAACTCCGTCCAACAGCGATATTCCAGCAGAGACGACCCCATTATATAATAAAAATGTTGATATAATGAATAAATAAAAGAAGAATAAAGTGAACAAAAAGGGATAACAGCTATCACCAACAACAACTACAATAACATTTTAGACATCATTTCCAAATTAAACTCAAATATTCCATCACCGGCGTCTTGTTTTCACCGAAAAAAAAACATCTTTTCGATCTGTTATCGGTTACAATCGGCCACAAACCGGTCAGTTTTTTTTTTTAGAAAAAAAAAAAAATTCATTTCCATTCTAGTGTTCATTCTATGGCAGTTTCACCAGACACTTTACCGCCAAAAAAGAAGCGTGAATTTATCGGTACAGACGAGAGACTTCTACGATCACTACTTGTTAGATCTAGAGAAACTTGTTCTCTTAATCCGATTCCGTTTGTTCTGTACCGGAATTCGAATTCGATTATTCGAAAAACGAAGCTGTTGACGCTGCTGCTAGAGGATTTGGTTGTAGATCGAGACGTACGGAGTTTTCCTGCGTCTGCAGTGTTGTGTTTCGAAGAGCTTTTCATTCTTTTGCATAACGTAAAAACGCTTATTGAAGATTGCAAAAGTACAAGCAAATTATGGCTGTTGATTCAGCAACAGACAGTTGCGAACAAGTTTTACGAGCTGACGCTTGAATTATCGACTCTGATCGATATATTTCCTGTTAAGGAAATGAATCTGTGTCTTGATGTTGAAGAAACGGTAAACTTGATCAGAAAACAATGCTCGAAAACGGATGCTACCGTTGACGAAAGAGATATTAATCTAAAACATGACGTGCTCCACAAGTTAGATAATATTAAAAGGGAGATTGTTCCTCAACAATCAAAACTCAAAGAGATCTTCACGAGATTACAATTAAATGACTCCATATCTTGCACGGATGAGATTCAGATTCTGGAAGAAGAAGTTAGAAATCAAGAGGACGAAAAGTCGAAAGCGGATATTGTTTCGCTTATCGGACTTGTACGCTACGCAAAGTGCGTGTTGTACGGAGAATCGTCGCCCAGAATTGTCCGTCGGCGGAAGTTTTCTAGCTCCGCCGACTTGACAATTCCGGCGGATTTCCGGTGTCCGATATCGCTCGATCTTATGCGTGACCCGGTGGTTGTATCCACGGGTCAGACATACGATCGGGCATCGATAACCCTCTGGATCGAATCCGGACACACCACGTGTCCGAAAACGGGCCAGACTCTGGCCCACACGGAAACAATACCAAACTTAGCATTGCGGAACTTGATAGTAATGTGGTGCCGCGAACACCGGATTCCGTTTGAATCAACGGAGGTAAAGGAGAATGTTAACGGCGTTACGACGAATAAGACGTTGATCGAAGCGACGAAGATGACGGTGTCGTTTTTACTCCAAAAGGCGAAGGCGTCACAGTCGTTGGAAATGGCGAACCGGTTTGTTTCCGAGCTTCGGGCGTTGGCTAAGACGGATTCGAATAGCCGAGCCTGTATCGCGGAGGCTGATGGTTTGCCGTTATTGGTTAAGTTTTTAGGTTCGGAGCATCCGAACCTACAAGTTAACGCCGTTACGACGATTTTAAATTTGTCTATTCTTGAAGCGAATAAGATAAAGATAATGGAAACTGACGGAGTACTTAACGGTGTTATCGAGGTATTGCGTACTGGCGCCACGTGGGAGGCGAAAGGGAACGCGGCGGCTACGATATTTAGTCTCACTGGCGTGCACGCGTATCGAAAAAAGCTAGGAAGGAAGACACGTGTGATTAAAGGGTTGATGGAACTAGCGAAAAATGGACCAATAGGATCGAAACGTGACGCGTTGGTGGCGATTTTAAATTTGGCAGGTGACCGGGAGACGGTTGGGAAGTTGCTTGAGGTGGGGGTGGTGGAGATGGCGAGTGAAGTGATGGACGGGTTGCCCGAAGAAGGCGTGACGGTTCTCGAGGCAGTGGTGAAGAAAGGAGGAATGGCGGCGATCACCGCATCGTTTAACGTGATTAGGAAACTGGCTATGATACTTAGGGATGGGACGGAGAGGGCGCAAGAGAGTGCGGCTGCAACGCTTGTAAATATATGCCGAAAAGGGGGTTTGGAGATCGTGTCGGAGCTAGCAGCTATCCCGGGGATCGAGCGGGTGATTTGGGAAGTAATGGGGATGGGAACGGGGCGAGGGAGGAGAAAAGCGGCGACGCTGCTTAGAATTCTTCGGAGATGGGCGGCCGGGTTGTATGGAAGTCCCACCGCGGCTTATGCAGCCGCGAGTGCGAGTTCGACAACCGCCACCGCTGTGGTGTTGCCGGGGTAGAAGTGATTCTTTTGGGGGATTTTATGTAATTAAATTTGCATAGTTTGGTTTGTTTTCTAATTTCAACAGAAAATTTGGCGATGGCGCCAATGTCAATTGTAAACATGTTTTGGTTTTATACATTTCAATAGAAAAATTGGCAAATAATTCATCATCTCTTTGCAAGTAAAAATGTTACTGGTGTACACATGTCAAACAACTCATGAAATAGTTGATATTGGCTCCCTAAAAGTTTTAATTGAGTTGAGCTTGGGAGTTAGTTCCCCTCAACATGGGGAAATCCGGAGAAAAATGAGGATTATAGGGAATGAAAACTGGGAGTTCCCCTCAATATGGGAAAATCAGGAGAAAAATGAGAAGAATAAGGAAAATCTGATGTGACGTTGATACGACATCTAGGGAAATATGGGCAAAACGAGACGTCTCCTCCTACCCTTTTTTTTTGAACGGCAAATTTGGATCACTGACGGACCACTGGAGTATCATCGTGCCACCAGAGGAACTACCCAATAAACATGGGAAAACCCCCGTTGTGGGAATCGAACCCAGGACCTATCGATCTCAAAGCCTTATCCCACCACCAAAATGCCACTAGGCTATAAAGCCATGGGCACGTCTCCTCCTATCCTAAATTAGAGTAATGAAAGGGTTCTATTAGTAATATGTATCTATAGAAGTGGTAAGTGTTCGAATAGTCTATTGTCTTTGTGTAGGAAAAAATGTTATTGTAAATTGAGTCAAGCATAGCTATTTACCATTCGATTGGGTCTATGGTCTTCTTTGTATATGATTTCTATTTCTGAGCATTCGAATAGTCTATGGTCTTCTTTGTATATGATTTCTATTTCTGAGTAACTACTATAGAATCAAAGCAACTCGAAAGAGGTTCACACCAGCCGTGCCACAAGAGTAAGGGGCTGTTTGTTAGCCTCTTAATGACCATTAAGATGCTATCTCTTAATGGTTTAAAACCTCTGAATGAATAAGAAGTAACCTCAAGTCTGAATGGTTAAGAGGTAACCTCTGAATGGTAAATCATCATAAGTCACATTCTTTTACCTTCTTATTGGTAAATTTTTAATGGTTCCATTAAAAGGTAGCCTCTTAATGACCATTCAGAGGCTACCAAAGAGCCCCTAAGTAATAGTTATTTGTAGAAAGTGCCTTGGCTATTAGTATGACTATGAACCCCAACATATGAAATTCATTTCTTTTTAGTCCTTATCAGCTTCTTGTTAATTAAAGGATACTTGAAGCGGTCCATCATACATTAGGTTGTGTGTTCTAGTGGTGGTGTATGATAAGGACGTTTGTTCATAGATGACTTTTTTTTTTTTTTTTTTTTTTTGGAAAATCACTTATTTTGGGAATTCTGCATAATCCCAATATTTTAAAATATATATAAATAACTAGTTCAAAGTTATAGGGTGTTACATACTTATTACATATAGAAAACATAGAATGTACGATACAAGTGATAACTAAAAAATTGGTTCAAGATTTTTCTATGAAATGAATAATCCAAAATAAACGAGTTTTTAAATGTCTATAATTCGTCTCAGGCCTTACTTTTCTTCCTTAGCCATTTGAATTGTAAGAACTAGAGGTACACAACATACAATTAGCCTCTAAGTGAACACATGAATCTTTTCAAATCACTTTAAATGATGACCATAAGATTACCGCAGACATTCGAACGTTGTAGCACATGTAAAACTCAACACAAGCAATGTAAGGCTAAGGTAATTCATCATAGTCCTATGATCCAGACGATGTAGCCTTTTTCATGCCCCGTATATGTGTGTTTCTAGTTACTTGCTAGATAGAGAGTAATAAAACTTATTTGTTCAAAAAAATATGTATGTTCTTAGCTTTGTTATTTACATCATGAATCCGTCTTGTTAGACTAACAAGCGGATATCCCAAGTTAGGCATAATGTATAATTCCTTTAGATTCTTTATAAAATCCAACATTTACTAAAGAAAACAAAATTGTGCATTAGGAGAGAAAAGAAGAATACTTACACAACTTCATGTTACATTCATAATATGTTTGTGTGAATTTATCCACCATAATACCATGAGTGTAAATCTTAGGTCAAAAATTAAATGGGTGATTTTGTTCACAATTCCATGTATTCAGGGATCATTCACAATCACCAATTTTGTAACAATCTTAGTTTTCCTAACCAACTTTCACTTGGATCATGGTCCATATTCCAAATTTGTAACTACAAGCCCCCATCATCCTAATAATTAGAATGTTATCACCCACATTCCAAATTTGTTGGATTTGTAAGTATAAGTCCCCATCATACTAAGGCTATGTGCTACTATGAGGTGAAAGCTGGAAAAAAGGTGTTGTCACATAAGCATTACGTAGGTAGGGTGGTTTCACCTTTCACTACGGTGTGTTATGGTAGTGTGAAATGTGATTGGGCTGCAAAATAAACTATTGAAAAAAGAAATAATGAGGTGGAGCTAAATGATTGCTTTGTATATTATTTGGTAATTAATAAAAATAAACATATATCTCGTGCCCACGCCCGCTATCTCCATCACCCCAAGCGCCCCACACCCCTTTCATGCCCCAAGTGGGTCAATGTTCCACGCCATGTCGTTTGACTTGGCTTTGCTCCATGCCTCATTTCGCAAACAACAACACATAGTTTGATAATTAGAATGTTTAACACAATTATCACACATGAAAACAACTTAAATGTATACTTGATTTAGGAGGCATCTATGTACCCTTTAAGTCACTTGAATTTGAAGCTAAGTTGAACACCTATAATTACATTCAACTTCTGTAAGTATTGATGTGCGTAAGTGTGTATATGTTTTAGGTATGTATTTTAAGCCCTTTTACACTTTTAGCCAAGTTTTAAATTTATAAAACACGATATTTACTAACACTAAACACACATATGGGCAAGTGCACCCATCGTGGACGTAGTATAGTGTTGGTAAGATACCGAGGTCGTCCAAGGACACAAGAGCTTTTAGTACCGGTTTATCCTCAACGTCTAATCAAATCAAAATGTTAGAAAATATTTTTAAACTAAGAAAATAAAACTATCTAAAATGCTGAAAATAAAAATAAAAACAGATAGACAAGATGAATCACTTGGATCCGACTCGTGTATTAGTGTAGAATGAAAAAGGGTTAGTCCTAATGCCTCCATCATTTACTTACTTGGGTTTAGGTTGGTAAGGACCGGGAATGTATTGTTGTGGCAAGTTCTAGAGTCGTACGAACCAAGCGGCTATTCACACTAGAAACGAAAAATGAGCATTTAGTGTAAAGATATATATTTGTATGCTCGTTAAAGGCTCAAAACTCACTTTTGTGGGAAAAGGGTTTTTTATGTGATCAAGTATATATAATCAAATTTTAACTAAGTTTGTCATGCCTTTTCATAGTTTTCTTATGTTGGTTCTTTTTATCACAACGCTATCGGTTGTAAACTTGTAAAAATATAACCTTGTTAAGACTTGAATTCCCAACTTAAACTTAGACAAGTAAAAAAAATGAAATTTTTTGGAAAAAATTTGGGGTGATTAGCGGTTCCAATAGAATTTTGTGTAAGGCTTGTTATTAGGACTTACAAAATTCAAGGTTTTAGCATCCCCCCCCCCACCACACTTAAATTACACATTGTCCTCAATGTGTCCCAAAAATAAGTTTTTAGGTTGATTGAATGTGTAAAATGGTGTTAAAAGCAAAATTTTATGTTACTGGCAGTCTGGACACGGCCCCGTGTTCAGGTGCCAGCGACAAAAATTTAAGAAAAGGAACAGAAGCCTGGGCACGGGGGCGTGTCCAGTGAACACGGCCCCGTGTCCAGTTACCTGAGCTGGGCGATTTTCTGCAGACTGTGCAGCACGGGGCCGTGTTGGGTGAACACGACCCGTGCTGAGCCTACTGTAATGGAGAGATCGTTGTCGGATTGCCCTGTTTTCGTGCATGGAGCTATGTTTCTCGTTTCCCTTGTTATCCTTCACCATCCAGAGTGTGTTTTATTATAACACCATCATTCAAATCTTAAAACCATCATGTCATTAAAAATCATAGAGAGGATTACATAATATTCCTAGAAAATTAAAAAGAAATTAAAATGAAAAATCTTAACTAGATAGGTCAGGTGGTACAAAAAGTTATCATAAAGAGTTCTACTTCTTTGTTGAGAAAATTTCGGGAATAGTTTCCCGATGTAGTAGGACTCTTGGCCGAGGGTTATCTTCTTAGATGTTGTTAAAGCCATTCTTCTATCTCCATTGGAAGGAAGAAGGCGGCTTCATTTTCCTCAACATCTCGCGGAGGAGGGGGAACGCCCACCGGGACCCCTTGCACTATCTCTTGCGGAGGCTCCGGGTGTATGGCGTACCACTCGGCGGGTATGATGACTTCGGGGACCACGTCCATGCCCTTTGGGTTATTATAGGCACCAAAGGAGGAGAGGCGAGAAGGTTTAACCTCTGGTGCAAGAGGTTTACTTCTCGGAGACACCCTTCCAGTCCCACCGTTAGATGGTTGATACGGTCGACCAATGCTTCTTCCACCCCCGTCATTTCATCAATAGCCTCTCTTAGGGCGTAAACTGTCACACCCCAACCCATGGCGGAAACATCGGGATGAGACGAAGTGTGAAGATTGCTCGAGACATCATAACACTAATAATTGTGACAAGTATTTAAATAATCATTTCATTCCATTTCTAAAGAATCAATTGCAAGGTTTTGAAACAAATACATCAACATGAATTTTGAAATAATACAATATGAATACAAATTTTTAAGTGTGTATCTAAGCATCCTACTAAATTCCATGCATCGTCAACATCCACCTGTAACATGTTAAAATAAAGTCAATGCAAAAGCAAAGGCGAGTACACAAGGTTTAAATAGTATAGTATAAGTATAAAGCATTTTACTCGAATCCACATGACAATTTGTATACGAGGTAACTAGCATGCAGAACATTACGTCTAAACCCAAAGTGTCCACTAGTATTTAGCATCCCTCGCCACAAAAGTGACGAGACCGTATAGTATATTGACCTAACAAACCCCCGTCGGGTGGTGTGCTACTCCTATAGCGCTATATTTGTTAAGCGATGGTATAACATAGTAATGGCATAAAGCATGTATTATCTAGTATAACAAGTAGCATGTATAACGGATTGAGTTCACAAAGCATGTTTAAGTGTGTGCAAGTGAAATTTTTGTATGGTAACATGTTACAACCCAAAAGTGGTTTAAAATGTAAATGGGTCGAGTGTACTCACAGAATTGGGTAGAGTTTCACGAAAACCGAGAGTGGAATTGACGAAGTCTTGAGATTACAAGTGGTTGCGTTTGCGCTTCCTTGTAAGTCTAAGCGTAGGAATAGGATTTGGAGACCTTGGAACAACGAGAGTTATCCTAAAACAAGGAATGGAAATATACTAAATAACTAGAAGAATTGATAATAAATAAATGGTATTTTATATTTATACATGGGGTCTACTCGAGTGAATATTTAGATAAAATTTCCAATTTATAATTCTATAGATATATTCTTTGTGCAATTCCAAGGAATACTTTATATAAGTGACGTTGGCATAAAAATAATATCGATTTATACACATGTATACATGTGTGTAAGAGCGGATCGATATGGTTAGAGGGGTTTGGTAATTACAACATTTGCTTTAATACATATATATATAATATATAACACTTAAATTGTTATTTGAAAGAAATATAATTATGATTTTTTTTTATTCTTATAAAGAAATCAGTTTCATGAAGTTACTTAACCAAATTTGACTATTATAATATTAGTATTATAATAACATCAGTTTGCAACAAAATAATATAATACACATTAAAATTAGTGATGTTGTCTTCTTCCATTTATATAAAAACACAGACGCATGACATATATAAAAGATCAAACATTAATTTGATTATGAATAAACAGTAAGACCCCACATAAATTTTTGAAAACTATTTGATGAAAGTTCAACCATTAACCAAGTTCAAACAAACAGTCTCGGTGTTTAATCTCAATGTTTATCACAGAACGCAAACGACCAGAGTATCAGTTCCTCCTGGTTGTTTTCAAAACTTCCAGGTTTTCATGGTTAGCATCAAAATTATAGAATTTTAACAGGGATTTAAATGAAAGGAACTATCGAGGAAGAAAGGTATACCGAACATGACATTATGCGGTTCCGTCGTGGACCTCCGACGTGAACTCCGATGAACTTGAACCGAGAACAAACAAGACTAATGTTGACCGGGGTTAACTGGAGTCGACTGAACAATGAACCGGACATCGAATCTGAACCGAGACTAAACCCGAGTCTGAACTTCGAACCGAACCGGGTGGAACCGAAGCCGTCTGTAACTGACCCGGACTCTGTACCTGACCGCTGACTGAGTCGCGAAGCCCGAACCTGAAACGAGCCGACCCGAAAAACACTACCACCGCCGTCGTGCTCCTCCGCCGCTGCACACGGTGTCACCCTCTCTCACAACGTCTCTCTTTCTCTCTGTCTCTTCTAATTCCGTCATCGCGGCGCCACCGGACTAAGCCGGCTCAGTGTGTCAATGGGAGAGGGTGTGTAGGTGTGTGTTGTCGGAGGGAGATAGGCGGCGCCCGTCGGAGACGTACCTCCGGTCACCGGAGCTCTGTAGAGGGGGAGCAAAGGGTTTGAGAGAGGTGGAGTTGTGGAAGATGAAGTTAGACAAGAGCAGGATGTGAGGGATGAGGGTGAGCGGGCTGTTGATAAAATAATGGGATTTTAGGGTTTTGAGCCTCCTAACTAGTAAGATATACCATATTTGATTTAATGGGCTTGGGCCCAAGACCCACAAGCCTAATCCCCGCGTTTTAGGTAGCCCGTTTTTGCACACGATCTTCGTAAAATGGCGTGTAATATATCTTAAAGTTTAAATACGTGAAACAATGTCGGTGTTCAATATTTGTCGCGTTCGCTTGTCGGTCGCGTTAAAAATGCGTTAAAATGCGTAGTTTTCCGTTTTTAAACTGTTTTTTTTTTTATTTCAACTGTGTTACTAGAAATAGAAAGTCGAACAGTTATTTCTTAAAACATGTTAATACGTAAATGCGGGGCGTTACAGTCTCCCATCCTTTAGGAAATTTCGTCCCGAAATTTATATAAAAGGAAGACTTGAAAGGGTTTTGGCAAACCGAAGAGGATTGTTTAAAGATTGAGGTTGTAAGAAGGACAACGGAGAATAATGGAGGTAAAAGGGCGAACGATTGACCTAATATACGATTACAAGTATAAGAATGGCATAAGTATTAGATAGACGAAAGTAGTGTGCTAAGAATGAAGTTTTGTCGTGAATAATCGGATATCGTGCGCTTAGCAATGCGTTTGTGAGTTGTTAAAGTTCACGTATTAGGTCTAAGTAGGTGTGCAAAACACCGAATTTCTCATGGCACGTTTTACGAAAGTTTGGTAACATGATTAAAACACTTATATATAGGAAGTACCAGCGGCGTATCCACCATGTTTTAACCATGTTACGTCTGTTTCGTTATTCGTGTCATGTTACGTTCCGTGTGTTACCATACACAGTAGTACACTCTATGATTCTCATGCGTCTATCACTATAATCCCGTGTGCACCCGCGATTATTTTGATCGTCGCATGATCCGCATAGCTTGTACTAGTTGTGTATGAATCAGGGTATACATAATTTAAAAAGAAGAATGTGTACGTATAAGAATATAGTATATAAGCAAGTCCATGCTTAAGTATGTATGAGACCCACGTGAGCGAATCCCTTGGATTCCACTCGCGTACGGGTACGAATGTATGAATCATGAGTGTTAATGGAAGTATGAGCATAAATATGAGTTTAAGTATGAATAGGCACGTAAGTATGAGTATCAACATAAATGTACGTGTAGTGTTAGTATATGTGTAAGCATGAAACGTAGGCATATATGGATAGGCATGAAACGTATGAGTATAAGCAAAACATGAAACGTATGAATATAAGTGTGTATATGATTATAAGTATAAGCGTAAAATATATTGTTATGAGTATGAGGGTGAGTGCGAGTACGAATACTAATGATTGCGTATATCGTATTAATTGAAAACATAACAAATTTAAGTATGTAACAAGTGCTCAAAATGTTGAGCATGTAAATACGAACGATATAAATGAAATTGTCGTGACGAAACGACTAAAATGTGTATAATGATATGCATGTATAGTTGTTTAAACGAAACATTGAGTTTATCGAATCAAAATTTGATTGAGCTTGGTTTGAAGGGTATAATATAGTTTGTATATGTAAGGGGTTATAAAGTACTCACTGGTTAAGCATAATGTATTTTGTAATGTATGGAAATGCTATTTTTTGTTTTAAAAGAGTTTACGTAATCCGAAGATGGTCGGTCCTCATGAAGTCTTCTTGCCCACGCGTTTTGTAAATTTGTGTAGGAACAAGGGTTTTTTTTTTTTTTTAATAAAAGTAGGTTCGTTTCATCAAACAAGAAATTATGAATTTAGGAGGTTCTTGTGAAAACGAGGATCCTTAGAAAGGAAATTTAGCAAAAGGGCGTAGTGATTGTTAAAAGTTTTATCAAATGATTCGTTGATGTTGAAAAGAGTATTTAGTAAAAACGACCCTATAACATTTATGAGATCTTATGAGTAATTGGGGAAAAGGTTAGTTTGATTTCGATTAAGAGTGGAAGTCTCTAGTGTGATGATATAATGTGAATGTGTTTTAGGGATTAAGTTGAACATGAAGCTCATGGGCAAGAGATTCATTTTGACCGATTAAGTTGATAGGTAGCATTTCGTAAGGTTTGGAAATTCGTGTAGTAAAACGTTTAAGACATGATTAAGAATCTCGAGTATATGGTTTATGTGAAATATATAATTGAATAAGGTATACGTTTGATAAAATGATAAATTTTGAAAATCGCATAAGTGGTGATTTGGTTGATGATAAGCAATTTGGGTATAAAATATGATCGAGTTTACGAAATAAGACATTTTAAAAGAACGTTTTGGTAACGATCACTTAGGTAAGGGACTCACCCCTATCTCGTTGGTGAGGTCGTTTTAAGGAAAAGGGAGTGAAGTTAATCGTCAAGGTAAGGAAATCACTCCTATCTCGATGATATGTCTCTACTTGTCGTTACGAGGATTATGAATTTAAATTATATGAAATCATGCATATATATAAATGTATGGAAAGATTCAATATGTTGTTTGTGTAAAAAGAGAATATCGAAAGTAAATTCAAATTTGAAAGATTGCATCGTATAAAACAAATAGTAAAACACAGGTTTGATTAAAATTTAGGATGGTTCCAAAACGGAACTTTGACTAACCAAAGTGGTCGAAAAGTCTTTCGAGTTTGAGGGGCATGCTTTGGCCTAATAGGTGAAATACTCTCGCCGATAAGTCGGTTAACGGTATTTACCCTTCCGGTTACTACATGTCACAAATCGATCGAGATCTCGAGACTTGGCGGGATTTATAAAAAGGAAAAAATCGAGGAGTGGACCTAGTCGACAAGGTGCGGGTTTCACCCCTAACTTGACGATTTAGTATCCTAAGTGTGGTTGGTACTCGTCGGGTCAAAATTTGATTTCAACACTTTGACGAGGGTCCACTAGAATTCAAAATTTGAATTTCTCCATCAAGGTGAGGATTTCATTCCTAACTTGGTGGTGAATTTCGTGTAAGAAAGAAAAGTAGAAGGATTGAGAGTCATTCACAAAATTGTGGGTTTCACGCCTGTTTTGGTGAAGTCGTCTCGTTTGTGTATTACGAGTGTCTTTGAGGTTAGTATAATTTAGTAAAAGACGTATGCTCAAAATGGTAGCAACAAGTATAAGCATACTAAGTATTGCAAGAAATAATATGAAAGGACACTTCAAGAATAGCACATAAGGATGGAATAATGCAACAAGTATTAACAAACAAAGCACGTATTAACACAAAATTGACATATATGGTTAGAAAGCCAAAAGCAAGTAAATAAGGAGTAAAAATGTATCGTGCAAGTGGTTCAAGCAAAACATAAGAATAAGGCTCTAGAATTATAGACTAGGTTAAAGCATTCCTACTTTTCCTAATTCCCTATAGTTATGGCTCTGATACCAATCTGTCACACCCCAACCCATGGCGGAAACATCGGGATGAGACGAAGTGTGAAGATTGCTCGAGACATCATAACACTAATAATTGTGACAAGTATTTAAATAATCATTTCATTCCATTTCTAAAGAATCAATTGCAAGGTTTTGAAACAAATACATCAACATGAATTTTGAAATAATACAATATGAATACAAATTTTTAAGTGTGTATCTAAGCATCCTACTAAATTCCATGCATCGTCAACATCCACCTGTAACATGTTAAAATAAAGTCAATGCAAAAGCAAAGGCGAGTACACAAGGTTTAAATAGTATAGTATAAGTATAAAGCATTTTACTCGAATCCACATGACAATTTGTATACGAGGTAACTAGCATGCAGAGCATTACGTCTAAACCCAAAGTGTCCACTAGTATTTAGCATCCCTCGCCACAAAAGTGACGAGACCGTATAGTATATTGACCTAACAAACCCCCGTCGGGTGGTGTGCTACTCCTATAGCGCTATATTTGTTAAGCGAGGGTATAACATAGTAATGGCATAAAGCATGTATTATCTAGTATAACAAGTAGCATGTATAACGGATTGAGTTCACAAAGCATGTTTAAGTGTGTGTAAGTGAAATTTTTGTATGGTAACATGTTACAACCCAAAAGTGGTTTAAAATGTAAATGGGTCGAGTGTACTCACAGAATTGGGTAGAGTTTCACGAAAACCGAGAGTGGAATTGACGAAGTCTTGAGATTACAAGTGGTTGCGTTTGCGCTTCCTTGTAAGTCTAAGCGTAGGAATAGGATTTGGAGACCTTGGAACAACGAGAGTTATCCTAAAACAAGGAATGGAAATATACTAAATAACTAGAAGAATTGATAATAAATTAATTGTATTTTATATTTATACATGGGGTCTACTCGAGTGAATATTTAGATAAAATTTCCAATTTATAATTCTATAGATATATTCTTTGTGCAATTCCAAGGAATACTTTATATAAGTGACGTTGGCGTAAAAATAATATCGATTTATACACATGTATACATGTGTGTAAGAGCGGATCGATATGGTTAGAGGGGTTTGGTAATTACAACATTTGCTTTAATACATATATATATATATATATAATATATAACACTTAAATTGTTATTTGAAAGAAATATAATTATGATTTTTTTTATTCTTATAAAGAAATTAGTTTCATGAAGTTACTTAACCAAATTTGACTATTATAATATTAGTATTATAATAACATCAGTTTGCAACAAAATAATATAATACACATTAAAATTAGTGATGTTGTCTTCTTCCATTTATATAAAAACGCAGACGCATGACATATATAAAAGATCAAACATTAATTTGATTATGAATAAACAGTAAGACCCCACATAAATTTTTGAAAACTATTTGATGAAAGTTCAACCATTAACCAAGTTCAAACAAACAGTCTCGGTGTTTAATCTCAATGTTTATCACAGAACGCAAACGACCAGAGTATCAGTTACTCCTGGTTGTTTTCAAAACTTCCAGGTTTTCATGGTTAGCATCAAAATTATAGAATTTTAACAGGGATTTAAATGAAAGGAACTATCGAGGAAGAAAGGTATACCGAACATGACATTATGCGGTTCCGTCGTGGACCTCCGACGTGAACTCCGATGAACTTGAACCGAGAACAAACAAGACTAATGTTGACCGGGGTTAACTGGAGTCGACTGAACAATGAACCGGACATCGAATCTGAACCGAGACTAAACCCGAGTCTGAACTTCGAACCGAACCGGGTGGAACCGAAGCCGTCTGTAACTGACCCGGACTCTGTACCTGACCGCTGACTGAGTCGCGAAGCCCGAACCTGAAACGAGCCGACCCGAAAACACTACCACCGCCGTCGTGCTCCTCCGCCGCTGCACACGGTGTCACCCTCTCTCACAACGTCTCTCTTTCTCTCTGTCTCTTCTAATTCCGTCATTTTGGCGCCACCGGACTAAGCCGGCTCAGTGTGTCAAGGGGAGAGGGTGTGTAGGTGTGTGTTGTCGGAGGGAGATAGGCGGCGCCCGTCGGAGACGTACCTCCGGTCACCGGAGCTCTGTAGAGGGGGAGCAAAGGGTTTGAGAGAGGTGGAGTTGTGGAAGATGAAGTTAGACAAGAGCAGGATGTGAGGGATGAGGGTGAGCGGGCTGTTGATAAAATAATGGGATTTTAGGGTTTTGAGCCTCCTAACTAGTAAGATATACCATATTTGATTTAATGGGCTTGGGCCCAAGGCCCACAAGCCTAATCCCCGTGTTTTAGGTAGCCCGTTTTTGCACACGGGCTTCGTAAAATGGCGTGTAATATATCTTAAAGTTTAAATACGTGAAACAATGTCGGTGTTCAATATTTGTCGCGTTCGCTTGTCGGTCGCGTTAAAAATGCGTTAAAATGCGTAGTTTTCCGTTTTTAAACTGTTTTTTTTTTCGATTTCAACTGTGTTACTAGAAATAGAAAGTCGAACAGTTATTTCTTAAAACATGTTAATACGTAAATGCGGGGTATGATGACTCTTGGCCGAGGGTTATCTTCCTAGATGTTGTTAAAGCCATTCTTCTATCTCCATTGGAAGGAAGAAGGCGGCTTCATTTTCCTCAACATCTCGCGGAGGAGGGGGAACGCCTACCGGGACCCCTTGCACTATCTCTTGCGGAGGCTTCGGGTGTATGGCGTACCACTCGGCGGGTATGATTGTGACAACTCGAAATTTAGAACCTTTCGTTGTAACTTACTTGTACGTTATGTGACTAGTTAAAATGATAACGTGAATCTTTTTATGTGATAAGTGCTTTGTTACGCGTGTATTGTATATATATATATATGTGTGTACGTGTTATATGTGAACCGAGAACCCGACACGAAACAACGGACCCGACTCGAGACCAAGAGGTCTCGAGTGAATAGTGACCGAATAGGCCTTTGGGCCGAGAACCTTGTGGCCGGTTGGGCCATTGGGCCGTGAACCCCCACTCGAAACCCACTAAGGGTGCACACTCTTGGAACTTGACTATATATACCATGCCTTAGTTAGTTTTTACCATTTGTTGAACATTACACCCACACACTCTCCTACTTTTCTCTCTAAGCCTTAAGCACACAAACCCACCTCCAAGACTCTCGGATCTAATCGGTTAGCACAAGAACTCTCGGGCTTGGAACTTCGGATCGACACACACACACACTTCATTAACCGGTTAGTGCTTTTAATGTTTATGGATTTATGTTAATCATGTTAAATGATAAAATGCATGAGATGATGTTTATTGTTAGTATTTCTTGATGATTATTGTTAGTTTATGTTATGTTTGTGTTTAAATGGATGCATGAATGAGATGAAGTTTTACGTATGTTAACAAGTTATAGTGTTGGAATGTGTTGCTAAAGAACTCATGACATCTTGTGTTAAATAGAGTTAAACTACTAGATCTTGATGATACATGAAATCGGATTTGCATTTCTCATGAAATCGGACATATATAAAAAAAACCGAGTTGTGTGTTATGTTTAGTGTTTTGATGCTTGTTCATAGTTTTGTTTGAATAAAGGTTGAATACTTGATGAATATGTGTTTGAACATAGGAAGAACACTTTGAATGAATGTTGAGGATTGAAAACCCTTGTGATTTTGATCCATCTTTGACTAATAGCCTGATTAGGAAATATGTTAGTGGGATTCTATTGGTTATTTCCGGATTTGGGCCTGATTATATTGTACCACTAATCTGACTACATCTGCATCAACACGTGAACTTGAAAACGACAGCTTACCGACTCGCAATCACCCGTTGCGACTCGCAACCACAGCGTGATGACTCGAGACCACGCGGTTGCGACTCGCAACCATAACAGGACAAGCCGAAACCACAGGATACGAGTCCCGTTGCGACTCGAGACCTCAGCATGATGAACCGAAACCATGGTTGCGACACCAGTTGCGACTCGCAACCATCCATGATCAACACACAGCATGACTCGAGACCATGCTTGCGAGTCCGGTTGCGACTCGAGACCACACTTATTGGGCCTTAGTTAATGGGCCAGACTGATGGGCTTCTGTGTTAACTGCTTTTACGTGTTTGGGCCTAAGTAGTTGGGCTGAACTTGTGAACCGTATGTGCTACTGTTGACTGTTAACTGTTACTGCTAAACGTGCTTGCCAAACGTGTTGAACATTTGTGCACTACTTGGTTCGAATCTGATTATACGTGATATCCGTGTTAGGACGTTATTGACTACTTGCGACTTGATTGACTTTCTGTGATTAACTGCCGAGCAAACCAAGGTGAGTTCACACCCTTTACAAAGCATGGGATTCCCTGGGTTGGGAACGGGGTTAAGGAACGTGGTTCCTCGTCTACCTTGGGTAGGACGTCAGTGGTTCAGGAATGTGATTCCTCGTCCGGATGGACGGATAAACGTACTAGACTAAAACTCTATCACGAAGTCCCTCCTTTTTGTATCGACTAATCGCCGGGCCAATGGCGAGCGGGTCATTAGTTAGATAGCGCTATTTAGGTCTGACAAGCCTCACACCGTGCCGCAGAGGACGGGCGTGAACTAATGGATCTGGGGCACGTCAATGATGATAGACATTGATGTTTTCAGGGCACATAAACATGACTACAGTCAGCAATCGATACGGTAACGAGTCTAGTATACACATGGGGTAGCCCCCACGGCTGGAGAGCCAGATGATGTACATGGGGTAGCCCCCACGGCCGAAATGCCTGATAACTACATGGGGTAGCCCCCACGGCCGGAGTGCCGGAGTAACTGGGAACGAACATGTCACGTTTTTAAAATATGGGGTAACCCCCACGGCAGGATGCCAGATAAAGTAAACTGTTTTCGAAACAACTAAAACGAACGCCCACCCGTGAACTCACTCAACTAGTTGTTGACTCGTTACTACATGCTTTGCAGGACCATAGGTACTCAGTGGGAGCTTGCATGGAGGAAGATCGTTGTGGGACAGGGATTGCTACAAGACTATGTTAAACTTGAAACTTTTGGAACATGTGTCATAACTTTAAACTTATGCTTCCGCTTGCAACTTAAACTTGTTGTTTTGAAACACCAATCATGATGGTTAAACTTTTATAATTACTTATATGCTTGTTCAGTATGATTGGTGGCTGGATCCTGGTCAGTCACGCCTCCAAGCGGTAGTACTCCGCAGGTGGGATTTTGAGGGTGTGACAGATTGGTATCAGAGCCATTGGTTATAGTGAACTTGGTTTTAATAAAGGAGAAACGTTTTTGTTAAAACCAGACTATAACCGGTTTAGTGCTCAACGGTCCACAACGACACTTCGCTCCTCATGCAAGGCTCGACGTTCTAGGTAATATAATGTATGTATATTGCCTACTTGTTAGTTGCGTAGTGCATTGCTCATGGTATGCTTGACTAGTATAGCTACTGTTGTTTGAACACGTGTGTGCTTACTCTGTCTTACTATCGTACTTTCGCGAACCTCTCTCACACGTATTACCCTTGTTATGAAGAACCATGTCTGGACGCGTTAACATGACACAAGCCCAGTTGACGGCTTTGATCAACGAGCGAGTTGCCGCAGCGCTCGCAGCTGCACACGCAGGAGGTATATCCTGCAGTCCGAAATTGTTCTAGGATCATTTGGATCCTACTCTCGTGAACCAACCTTTGTGTTAAACTCTGTCTTTTCTTTCACCTACCTTAGGTCAGGCACCGGTGTGCACTTTTAAGACCTTTATGGACTGTCGACCCACGACTTTTAGCGGCACTGAAGGAGCAGTAGGTCTCCTACACTGGTTTGAGAAACTGGAGTCTGTGTTCGAAATGTGTGAATGCCCTGAAGCGCGCAGGGTGAAGTATGCTACTGGTACTCTCGAGGGTTTGGCTCTCACGTGGTGGAATGCTCAAGTGCAGATGTTAGGGTTGGTTGCTGCCAACGCCACCCCATGGGAAAACTTCAAGGAAATGATCAGGGAGGAATACTGCAGTCGTGACGACATTCACAAACTGGAAGATGAGTTCTACAATCTTAAGATGTCAGGATCAGAAATTGAGGCATACACTAAGAGATCGCATGAGCTTGCCTTGTTGTGTCCTACTATGGTGGACCCTCCGTATAAGCGAATTGAACTCTATCTCAAGGGCTTGGTGCCAGAGATCCAAAGTCATGTGACTTCAGCGAACTTGACTACTATCCAGCAGGTTGTACAGTTGGCTCACCGTCTCACTGACCAAGCGGTGGAGCAGAACAAGTTACCAAAGCGTATAGGTGCTGCAACTACTTCTGGTGCTTCTAGTGGGGATAAACGGAAATGGGATGGAACTTCAAGCAGGGGTTCAACTTCAGTGCAAACCCAGTCTCAGCAGAGAAAGACGGATGATCACAAGAGCCCCGGTCAGCAGTCATCTAGTGGTCAAAGTCATGGTGGATACAAAGGAAATCACCCCAAGTGCAATCGTTGTAGCCTACACCACAGTGGGCCATGCACCAGGGGCAACTGTCATCGATGCAACAAGCCTGGTCATGTTGCAAAGGATTGCAGGAGCGCATACCCCGCCAATCAGAATCGTCAGCAACCTCAGCAGAACCAGCGACAGCAGCAGGGTAACAACAAAGGGTGCTTTCAGTGTGGAGCTGAAGGCCACTTCAAGAAGGATTGTCCCCAATTGAATCAGAACAACAACAACAATCAGGGGAATGGTAACAATGGGAACAACAACAATGGTGCTAGGGGACGAGTGTTCGTGATTGGTCAAGGTGAAGCAAGGAATGATCCCAACGTGGTGACGGGTAAGTTCCTTCTCGACGACTTTTATGTTACAGTCTTATTTGATTCGGGTGCCGATACTAGCTATGTGTCACTAGAAGTTAGTAAGATGCTTAAGCGTATTCCTACACCCCTGAACGACAAGCACACTGTAGAGCTAGCTAATGGTAAGAGTTTGGAAGCCTCACACGTAGTCAAGGGTTGCCAGCTTATTCTCGATAACCAGACCTTCTCTATTGATCTTATTCCTATTGTCTTGGGTAGTTTCGACGTTGTCATTGGGATGGATTGGTTATCCCAGCACCGAGCAGAGATTCTTTGTAACGAGAAGATCGTTCGTATTCCTGGTTTAGGTAGTGAACCTCTCATGATTCGTGGCGACAAGAGAAGTGCTGTTGAGAACATCATCTCTCTTCTTAAGGCCCAGAAATGCTTACGAAAGGGCCACACTGCGATTTTGGCTTTAGTTACTGATACCACAGAGAAAGAGAAGAAGTTAGAAGATTTTCCCGTTGTACGCGACTATCCTGAGGTATTCCCTGAGGAATTACCTGGTCTTCCGCCCCATCGCCAAGTCGAGTTTCAGATTGATCTAGCTCCTGGAGCCGCGCCTGTAGCCCGTGCACCTTATCGTTTAGCGCCATCAGAGTTGGAAGAACTCTCCACGCAACTACAAGAACTCTTGGATAAGGGTTTTATTCGTCCTAGCTCATCGCCTTGGGGAGCTCCAGTGTTATTTGTGAAAAAGAAGGATGGTACCTTCAGAATGTGTATCGACTATCGCGAACTCAACAAAGTGACTGTGAAGAATCGTTATCCTCTACCGCGTATTGACGACTTGTTCGACCAGTTGCAGGGGTCGAGCTACTATTCGAAGATCGATTTGAGATCGGGATATCACCAGCTGAGAGTTCGGGAAGAGGACGTCTCTAAAACGGCCTTTAGGACTCGATATGGGCACTATGAGTTTCTGGTCATGCCGTTTGGGCTGACGAACGCACCAGCAGTCTTTATGGATTTGATGAACCGAGTTTGCAAACCGTACCTGGACAAGTTTGTTATAGTCTTTATCGACGACATCCTGATCTATTCTAAGAACAAGGAAGAGCATGAACAGCATCTACGACTTATTTTGGAACTCCTTCGGAAGGAACAGCTTTACGCAAAGTTCTCGAAGTGCGACTTCTGGCTTCGTGAAGTCCATTTCCTAGGGCATGTGGTGAACAAGGATGGGATTCACGTTGATCCATCCAAAGTGGACTCTATTAAGAACTGGCCTGCGCCTCGCACACCAAAGGAGATTCGCCAATTTTTGGGATTGGCAGGTTACTACAGGAGATTCATTAAGGATTTTTCTAAGATCGCGCAGCCTCTCACGTTGTTAACACAGAAAGGCGTTGTTTATCGTTGGGGAGATGCACAAGAGTTAGCTTTTCAGCATCTAAAGGATAGACTTTGTAGTGCACCTATCCTTTCATTGCCAGAGGGCACAGAAGATTTTGTGGTTTACTGTGATGCATCAATTCAAGGTCTTGGTTGTGTATTGATGCAACGAGATAAAGTCATAGCCTACGCCTCACGACAACTTAAAGTTCACGAGAAGAACTACACAACACATGATTTAGAGCTGGGAGCTGTTGTTTTCGCACTTAAACTATGGCGGCATTACCTGTACGGAACCAAGTGTGCCATCTACACCGACCACAGAAGTTTAGAACACATATTCAAGCAGAAGGAACTGAATATGCGGCAGCGACGATGGGTCGAGCTGCTGAATGATTACGAGTGCTCTATCAGGTATCACCCGGGCAAGGCCAATGTTGTGGCAGACGCCCTCAGTCGGAAGGACACTACGCCTAAGCGCGTAAGAGCTTTACAACTCACGATCCATTCTAGTCTACCTTCGCAAATACGAGCTGCTCAGATAGAAGCGCTGAAACCAGAAAACGTTAGAGCTGAAGCCCTACGCGGGTCAAGGCAACGTTTAGAACAGAAGGAAGACGGTGCTTATTATGTGACAGGACGCATTTGGGTCCCACTCTATGGCGACTTACGAGAACTTGTGATGGATGAAGCGCACAAATCTCGCTACTCGGTACACCCTGGTTCGGACAAGATGTACCACGATATTAAAACTACGTATTGGTGGCCTAGCATGAAGGCCCACATAGCAACTTATGTCAGCAAGTGTTTGACTTGTGCACGAGTAAAGACGGAATATCAGAAACCTTCAGGCCTACTTCAGCAACCAGAGATACCACAATGGAAATGGGAGCAAATTTCCATGGATTTCGTTACTGGCTTACCTAGATCACAGCGCGGAAACGATACTATCTGGGTGATCGTGGATCGACTCACAAAATCCGCACACTTTTTGGCAATCAAGGAAACGGATAAGTTCTCCACTCTGGCGGAAATATACCTCAAGGAAGTTGTTTCGAGGCACGGGGTGCCCACTTCTATCATCTCTGATCGAGATGCACGTTTTACTTCGGAACTGTGGCAGGCAATGCACAAGTCTTTTGGCTCACGTTTAGATATGAGCACAGCGTATCACCCACAGACGGACGGGCAGTCCGAGCGAACTATTCAGACATTAGAAGACATGCTTCGCGCTTGTGTAATCGACTTTGGCAACAGCTGGGAAAGGCATCTGCCACTCGTGGAATTTTCGTATACTAACAGCTACCACACCAGCATTAAAGCTGCTCCGTTTGAGGCATTGTACGGACGTAAATGCCGGTCACCCCTCTGTTGGGCAGAGGTGGGGGATAGTCAGATCACGGGTCCAGAACATGTGGTAGACACTACTGAGCGGATTGCTCAAATACGACAACGCATGGCGGCCGCTCGTGACCGTCAGAAGGCATACGCCGATAAGGGCAGGAAACCACTTGAGCTCCAGGTTGGGGAGCGGGTATTACTCAAAGTTTCACCCTGGAAGGGTGTGGTTCGTTTTGATAAACGCGGCAAACTCAACCCACGGTACGTTGGACCTTTTGAGATCCTTGAGAAAATAGGCAAGGTGGCCTACAGACTGAAATTACCAGCAGAACTCGGGGCAGTTCACAACGTTTTCCATGTGTCAAATCTGAAGAAGTGTCTGTCAGATGAGACGCACGTAGTTCCTCTGAAGGAACTCACGATCGACGAACAGTTGAAATTCGTCGAAGAACCTGTCGAAATCACGGACCGGGATGTTAAGGTCCTTAAGAGCACTAGAATACCTCTTGTTCGAGTTCGTTGGAACTCACGTCGCGGCCCAGAGTTTACCTGGGAGCGCGAAGATCGGATGAAACAAAAGTATCCCCAACTGTTTGAGAACAGTACAAACGCTACTGAGGTTGAAGCTACGGAATTTCGGGACGAAATTCCAGATCAACGGGGGGTGGATGTGACACCCCAGGATAACCGGGAAAACCATGCAACTTAACTAGCTCCCTCAGTGAGTGCCATCAAATTTCGGGACGAAATTTCTTTCAACTTGGGGATGATGTGACAACTCGAAATTTAGAACCTTTCGTTGTAACTTACTTGTACGTTATGTGACTAGTTAAAATGATAACGTGAATCTTTTTATGTGATAAGTGCTTTGTTACGCGTGTATTGTATATATATATATGTGTGTACGTGTTATATGTGAACCGAGAACCCGACACGAAACAACGGACCCGACTCGAGACCAAGAGGTCTCGAGTGAATAGTGACCGAATAGGCCTTTGGGCCGAGAACCTTGTGGCCGGTTGGGCCATTGGGCCGTGAACCCCCACTCGAAACCCACTAAGGGTGCACACTCTTGGAACTTGACTATATATACCATGCCTTAGTTAGTTTTTACCATTTGTTGAACATTACACCCACACACTCTCCTACTTTTCTCTCTAAGCCTTAAGCACACAAACCCACCTCCAAGACTCTCGGATCTAATCGGTTAGCACAAGAACTCTCGGGCTTGGAACTTCGGATCGACACACACACACACTTCATTAACCGGTTAGTGCTTTTAATGTTTATGGATTTATGTTAATCATGTTAAATGATAAAATGCATGAGATGATGTTTATTGTTAGTATTTCTTGATGATTATTGTTAGTTTATGTTATGTTTGTGTTTAAATGGATGCATGAATGAGATGAAGTTTTACGTATGTTAACAAGTTATAGTGTTGGAATGTGTTGCTAAAGAACTCATGACATCTTGTGTTAAATAGAGTTAAACTACTAGATCTTGATGATACATGAAATCGGATTTGCATTTCTCATGAAATCGGACATATATAAAAAAAAACCGAGTTGTGTGTTATGTTTAGTGTTTTGATGCTTGTTCATAGTTTTGTTTGAATAAAGGTTGAATACTTGATGAATATGTGTTTGAACATAGGAAGAACACTTTGAATGAATGTTGAGGATTGAAAACCCTTGTGATTTTGATCCATCTTTGACTAATAGCCTGATTAGGAAATATGTTAGTGGGATTCTATTGGTTATTTCCGGATTTGGGCCTGATTATATTGTACCACTAATCTGACTACATCTGCATCAACACGTGAACTTGAAAACGACAGCTTACCGACTCGCAATCACCCGTTGCGACTCGCAACCACAGCGTGATGACTCGAGACCACGCGGTTGCGACTCGCAACCATAACAGGACAAGCCGAAACCACAGGATACGAGTCCCGTTGCGACTCGAGACCTCAGCATGATGAACCGAAACCATGGTTGCGACACCAGTTGCGACTCGCAACCATCCATGATCAACACACAGCATGACTCGAGACCATGCTTGCGAGTCCGGTTGCGACTCGAGACCACACTTATTGGGCCTTAGTTAATGGGCCAGACTGATGGGCTTCTGTGTTAACTGCTTTTACGTGTTTGGGCCTAAGTAGTTGGGCTGAACTTGTGAACCGTATGTGCTACTGTTGACTGTTAACTGTTACTGCTAAACGTGCTTGCCAAACGTGTTGAACATTTGTGCACTACTTGGTTCGAATCTGATTATACGTGATATCCGTGTTAGGACGTTATTGACTACTTGCGACTTGATTGACTTTCTGTGATTAACTGCCGAGCAAACCAAGGTGAGTTCACACCCTTTACAAAGCATGGGATTCCCTGGGTTGGGAACGGGGTTAAGGAACGTGGTTCCTCGTCTACCTTGGGTAGGACGTCAGTGGTTCAGGAATGTGATTCCTCGTCCGGATGGACGGATAAACGTACTAGACTAAAACTCTATCACGAAGTCCCTCCTTTTTGTATCGACTAATCGCCGGGCCAATGGCGAGCGGGTCATTAGTTAGATAGCGCTATTTAGGTCTGACAAGCCTCACACCGTGCCGCAGAGGACGGGCGTGAACTAATGGATCTGGGGCACGTCAATGATGATAGACATTGATGTTTTCAGGGCACATAAACATGACTACAGTCAGCAATCGATACGGTAACGAGTCTAGTATACACATGGGGTAGCCCCCACGGCTGGAGAGCCAGATGATGTACATGGGGTAGCCCCCACGGCCGAAATGCCTGATAACTACATGGGGTAGCCCCCACGGCCGGAGTGCCGGAGTAACTGGGAACGAACATGTCACGTTTTTAAAATATGGGGTAACCCCCACGGCAGGATGCCAGATAAAGTAAACTGTTTTCGAAACAACTAAAACGAACGCCCACCCGTGAACTCACTCAACTAGTTGTTGACTCGTTACTACATGCTTTGCAGGACCATAGGTACTCAGTGGGAGCTTGCATGGAGGAAGATCGTTGTGGGACAGGGATTGCTACAAGACTATGTTAAACTTGAAACTTTTGGAACATGTGTCATAACTTTAAACTTATGCTTCCGCTTGCAACTTAAACTTGTTGTTTTGAAACACCAATCATGATGGTTAAACTTTTATAATTACTTATATGCTTGTTCAGTATGATTGGTGGCTGGATCCTGGTCAGTCACGCCTCCAAGCGGTAGTACTCCGCAGGTGGGATTTTGAGGGTGTGACAATGATGACTTCGGGGACCACGTCCATGCCCTTTGGGTTATTATAGGCACCAAAGGAGGAGAGGCGAGAAGGTTTAACCTCTGGTGCAAGAGGTTTACTTCTCGGAGACACCCTTCCAGTCCCACCGTTAGATGGTTGATACGGTCGACCAATGCTTCTTCCACCCCCGTCATTTCATCAATAGCCTCTCTTAGGGCGTAAACATAGTTTACAAGAGAGTCTTCCGCCGTTGACGATCTTCTCCCCTGTCGGTTATTTCTTGATTAAGACGTTCCGCTTGTCCTGCTCGCCATTTCTGGGGAAATAGACCGAAAAGAGCTCAATTTTTACGAAACAGTCCCTCGGACACGGCCCCGTGCTCGCTGAGCACGGCCCCGTGTCCAGCCGCCTGCAGGTCTTTAAATTAAGGAATCTTGGATTTTTAAATTATTTTCATGGTTTTTAGTCAAATTTTAAGCACAAATAATTTAAAACAAGTTGCACAACTTATTTTAAGTAAGATTCCTTGGATAATAACCTTACAAACTTCACACTAAAGGTTGGAATCATGGAGTTTCCAAGCTTTAATGGAGGTGGTGGTTGAAAATTGAAAGAGAAGGCAATGAACAAAAGTGGAAAAGACAAGATGGCTCTTGGGAACCTTCTTTTAGAACTTATCTAGGATAGTATGAGTGAAGATCCCAGGAATCTCTGTCTTTTGAAGTGGTCAAAATGAGCAGGAATCTGGTTGCATTTATAGAAAACGACAGCGCGTTGGACACGGCCCCGTGTTGGGTGGACTCGGCCCCGTGTGCAGTTAAAATCCTGACACATTTTGTCCGTATTCTGACAAACTCAGAAGGGAATCTTTTAGGTGGACACGGGGGCGTGCTGACCTGGACACGGCCCCGTGTCTGGAAGCTGTCTTATGGAGTTTGCATGTTTTTAAGGAGCCTATCCGTGTCGGGTGGTTCCTTACTGGATGGAACAACCCCAAAGTGCCTAAGATACCTTAATCGCTCTAGACTAAGACGAGAACGCATGAGGTTGTCGGTGAGGGTGATTCCTATGCTATATGTAGGTGGACAAGTCCAACCCTTTTCCGGGCTCTCGTTAAAGAAGGTGTATGCCGAATCGCTCAGGTCTATGTATGCATCGAACGAAGTCGATGGAGAGTCCTTGTAACACCCGGTCTTTTATTTCAAGGTTTAACGTAAATTTTACGTAAAACAATCATGTAATTAAGATTACATAAACATTTGGAAATACGGGTTTATTAAAACTTTTATAAATCATAAGTTATTCTACATAACGTGATCGAATTCGTTGTTTAAAAATTACAACGTAGCAAAATGCGGAAGCGTGTATCATTATCGTGTTCGGTTCTTCGCTGAGCTTGATCGTCTTCCGGCATCCAAGGTGTACCTACATTTCATAAACATGAAATGCTTTAGTCATACGGGGTTTAAATCATATCCGAACGATGTCCGGGAAACAATTGATTTTCAAATGAAAAACAAAATATATAAAAAAATATCTCCACCGTAAATTACGGTGGGACCGTAATTTACGGTGGCACCTGGGTTCAAGCTTTTCTACCGTAAAACAGTAGACCTTCACCGTAAACAAATCATCTCCACCGTAAATTACGGTGGTACCGTAATTTACGGTGGACACTGGGTTCAGCCTTTCCATTTTGCCGTAATTTGACACGAAATTATTCGTATCTTTCAAACCGCTTATCCGTTTGACCTACCGTTTCTTCCTACATGTTTGTAATTTAATTCTCCATTATATGGAGTTAAGATCTGACATCCGGATTAAATAAAATTGAGACTTTTAAGCCTTCGGCTTATTATCTTTTCAACAATTTTCGACCCGACTATGTGATTATCAAACAAACATGTTTGTTTGACCACCATTCATCATGAACCCTTAAATTCTAATATTGTTAATCATATTAAGTACTGAACACGGGTTTCTACGCAATTATTTACCCGTTTTTGTTTAAAATCTTATTTTGACCCGTCAAGGGTATTTACGACCATTTTAGCACGAACGGTGCTCATTTCTCATGTACCTCATAGTTCCACCAATTTGTTATTAGCTAGTCTTCCACCACAACTATGAATGTGGTGGATTTAACGAAATGGACTATTTATTCCGAGTTTAATCCTACGGATGTGTTATTTTTGCGGCAACACACAATTTAAGCATTTAACTCTTGAAAGTTTATGTCTACAACTTTCATGCGCGTCTAAAGGTTACAAGATCGTAAGATAAGTTCCTAAACAACCTTTATAGGTTGTTTGCTCAATTTACCCTTCAAGGGCATTTTAGTCGACATTAGCCCCTCATTTACTACGAGGGGCTTTCACTACAAATTTGACCAAGTTTGTATGTTAACTATAATCGTATGCATACGTACCTGGCTAGGGTCAACATATAGACCCAATTTATACCTCGCTTTTATTATCACATTTAGTGTGGGCGAAATTAACTGAATCGCTAATCGCTCCTGTTAACACAAGACTTGATAATCGCATTAGTCGATATTGTCAAATAGTGTTATCACCACCATTTGACCCGTTCGGCCTATATGCCCAACGTTGCCTATTAAATCAAAAACATGGTTTTTGACTTCTAATTCATACATCCATCCCGTCCCGGATTTCATTACCGAATCCCACTTTCTCTTAATTTCTTTTCTTGCAATTTCAACCCGTTTCGGCTTACGCCAAAAGTTTCCTTTAGGCTTCGGTTTACATTAGTCAATACTTGACCAAATTTCCATTTTACCCTTTCTATCATTATTAGGTTATATTACAAGGTGACTTTGACAGAAATTCGTAATTTCCTAGTCTTTACATAATTAATTTACCGTTTTGCCCTTTTTGCCATAAACCATGGTTTTTATCATCTTTATATGTTCCGACTCGTATTAATCACGTCGGAAATCCATATTTTCAATATTAGCATTATTACATCTATAACGTATAGAATGAACAAGCAATCTACACAATTATGTATGTTTCACTTACCTTGCATCCGATCTACGCTTTTCTTCCATGCTTGACTTGTTTGACCCGCTTTCACTCCAAGCTTCCACCTAGCTTGTTACGCGTCAAACTATCATCATCGTTTTCAAGGTGGTTAGTTTAATCATACTCTAATACGATTATTCCACCTTATGCATTTCATATCAAAATTGCTATTTATCGTATTATAGGTCAGTTTGACCTTTTTAATAGTCAAGTGCCCATTAGTATACTAATTTGCATTTTCGAGTTATCAACTAGTTTTAGCACTCTTTAACTACTCGGTAGGCGTTATCTTTAGACCTCCGTTTTAACCAAAGTTCTAATCGCGTTTAACACATTTAGAACTCTCTTTAATCACTTTTTGCATAATAGTCGAAACATCACAACTAGGTGTTTTAACTACAAAATTCTAGTTTCGAGCCTTCTTTGAGGCATTTCAACAAACACCTTAAGGGCAGAATTTTACATGTTTATTTATCATGTCTCTAGCTTATCTCTTACCCCAAATTTCACATAAATCAACCATCTTACAAAGTGGTTAACTTCTATAATTTCTGAATTCACTTCAAAATCGTCAATTTACACTAGATCAACAATCTATTTCCTAGTGTTCATCATATTAACATAAAACCCACTTAGCTTATCAATGGATCATCATGAATCTCATAGTTTTTCCAACAATCTAACATGTTATTGACTAGGGTTTACTCCTAGACATCATATTACTTCAAGATTCACTCATGCATGACATAATCAAGCTCAATTTCAGTTTCTTACAAATAACCTAGAATTTGAGATGGATCAAAATGTCACAATTTTACATACCTTGTGATCCTTTCAACTTGGTGTTCATGAATACGAGCTTGGATTTCGATTTGGGACTGATTTGGCCTCCCAATTTCTTGGATTTAGGTAAGTTAGGGTTGAACAAAGGAACTCCTTTGCTCCTGTGGAAGACATCGACCAGAACACACACTCAAGGTGTGTGTTTTGGTGTAGAGAGTTTTATTTAATTAAAACTTGTTTCTAGTTTGTCCCTTATGGCCCCTCTAATTCACCCAAGTTACATTGAGTGTATTTTAACCAATTTCTTTATTACTACAAGACTTGTAATTTAACTAGGTTATTTACTTCCTAATTATTTTATCTTGTTCATAACCGATATTTAATATATATGTACGAAACCTATATATATCTTTGGGGTGTTTCCCTATCCTTTATATTTCGAGTCCCGTCAACTCGGGCCTTTTATATACTTTGTTTTCCTCAAAGTATTTACCCTTCTTTGAATTAACATCAAGTTTATTTATTTAAATCCTAATATTCGTCGGGTAAATTTTACTACCAACGGTGCTTTACCCGTCTTTTAGTATTAACGCGATTTGATTACCAAACCCGTTTTCGGGGTGTTACAGTCCTTCACGGCACAATCGGCACAGTGACGACTATCGTCCAAGTCTTCGCTAGAATTGAATGTATTTTCGGGAGCAACGAGGTTGTTTGAATGCGATCCCAACACTTCTTCTTGGTCATTGTCTTGAGATGAATTTAGGAAATCCATCCTAAGTTCTTTTAACCAATTAAGAATCAGATCTTCTAGTTGAAATAGTTCATCAAGAAGCATTTCCCCTAAAATATCTGGTTGGGCGCCTTCGAGGGAGAGATAAGGATTATTTTTACTTTCGCCCCTCTTAAGGATACAAGGAAACGATAGGTCTATATAGTGGGGCTTATAATTTAGAAAATAACATTCTAATTCTTTATGTCCGCCTCCACATAATTGACACCACGTACCACAAGAGTGCCGAAAGTAAAAAAGATCATTATCACTCATTTTTATGTCAGAATTTACCAACCGTCGGGATCTTACGGTTCTGTTTTCAGTAACTGAATCTTGGGCACGGGGGCGTTTTGAGTGGGCACGGCCCCGTGTTCAGCTTACTGTCTGACTTAAAACAGGATTGCCAGTTCCAAAGATTGGGCACGGGGCGTGTTCAGCGGGCACGACCCGTTCTGAGTTCTACAGAAGCTGAAAAATTAAGAAAATCCTAAAGAAATAAAAAGAAAATAAAAAAATGATTAGGCCGTTGATTCCTAACTTTCTTAAAATCCTTGTGTCCCCGGCAACGGCGCCAAAAACTTGATGTGCGTAAGTGTGTATATGTTTTAGGTATGTATTTTAAGCCCTTTTACACTTTTTAGCCAAGTTTTAAATTTATAAAACACGATATTTACTAACACTAAACACACATATGGGCAAGTGCACCCATCGTGGACGTAGTATAGTGTTGGTAAGATACCGAGGTCGTCCAAGGACACAAGAGCTTTTAGTACCGGTTTATCCTCAACGTCTAATCAAATCAAAATGTTAGAAAAGATTTTTAAACTAAGAAAATAAAACTATCTAAAATGCTGAAAATAAAAATAGAAACAGATAGACAAGATGAATCACTTGGATCCGACTCGTGTGTTAGTGTAACCTTTGATTACTTTCGTATTTTTGCACTTGTTTAAGAGATTATCTTAGTTATTGTAGTATGCCCCTCTTTTGAAGGCGACGTTACCCTCAACCCAGTAGTTTGAGTCAGCAAGATACAATCCTAAAGGGTCGGATTATTGAAAGATAATTAATTAAGTTATTAATGCATAATGTGGTAGGCCCCTCTTTTGAAGGCGACGTTACCCACAGCTAAGTAGTCTGAGTCAGCAGGGATACAGACCTAAGTAGCTGGGTTAAAATTTTAACAGTAGTTTAACTTATGAGGGGATCAAAGAGTTTGGACCCACGCCATCCAATACCTTTGGGTATTGAAGGAGGTCCTACTAAATTTGACCCAGGTCCTTTGCAGGATCTATACACTGAACAATGGCAAGACTCTTACCAAACCGTTCCCTTAACCCCGACCAGGTAGCCAACATACCTCCATATAGAACGTGGAGATATGAATGGTGAAAATCTTTTATTTTATACAGACAGTAAACTAATGCCAAGACACCACGGACAAACGATAAGGAAGAATCACCTTCAACATAAGAAACTAGTAATTAAAGTCATTAATACAAAACCAATTAAAAAGTGCAAAAGATTAAAAATAAAAAGTATTACACTAAACACTTGTCTTCACCAAGTGATGTAAGAGACTTAGGCAAACATGGCCTTTGATTGTCAAGAACTCTTACGATCAATCTTGGATCTCGAGACGACTCACACACTCTATGATGGACAATGGATGATGGTGGTGGTGGGTGAAGTGTGAGAGAGTTAGTGTGCCAAGGGATGAGTTGAAATGGCTTCAATCACTCCTATTTATAGGCTGAACAGAAGCTCGGGCACGGCCCCGTGTCCATCCTCATCTCTCTCTTCATTAATTGTAATTCGCAATTACAATAAATGCGCCTGCAGGAAGTTGACCACGCCCCCGTGTCCGCTGGGCACGGCCCCGTGGTGGGCAGTAGAAGCTTCTAAAGGTTTGTCTTTTCTGCTGCTACTTGGGCACGGCCCTGTGCTCGCTGAGCACGAGGCGTGTTCAGTCTTCTGTTTTCTTAGTTTTGCTTGGGAAGATGCTGTCGAGGGGTCGGGCATTCCACTTTTGTTCCTTTTCTTGTATTTATGTTAGATTTAGCTGTCTTTTTGCTTCTTTTGTTAATTTGAGCTCATTTAATCCTGAAAATACAAAAGGAAGACAAAAGCACACCTTTTCCAACATTAGTACTAAAAAAGGGTTAGTTTTATGCCACAATTGATATAATTTATATGTTGCATTTTGCGCATATCAGTATGCTTCCATGAGCACAATTGACATACAACTAACTGTTGATCAGTTCTGTTTAAACATAATGGAAAACATGAATAACATACCTGTTACAGCAGACAAGCCAGTAGAGAATCCAGTCAGAGATGCAGCCATTGAGTTCGACATACTTGTCAGGATGATATGGTTCCTCCTTAGGGTGTAACATTATGATGGTGATGAACCGAAACTAGGAAAGGAATTGGTTAGGGAGAGAGAGAGAGCCGTGAATGATGTTATGAGTGTTTGTGTAATTGTCTTACTTGTGTAACCCTTAAACTCTCTAATAATCTCCTTATATATACACCCAAGAGGAAACCCAATTAGTTAATAAGGGTAATATGGTCCATCAACAATTACCAACTAATTATTAATAGGTTATTAATATATTTTGATCTATATAATATAAATGATTATAATGGCTACAAGATTAAATATTATAACAATAATAATAATATATTTAATCTCACATTCTCCCACTTAGCCGAGTAATCATTTATCATGAGTATTAGATGAGCCTGGCTAGGAGTTAACACTCATTTTAGCCTTAAACCAAGAACTATAGCAGAGAAATACAGCCGTTGAATCATCATTCGACTCAGGACCCCCATTAGTCATACTATAGCCTCAATTTAAAACCTAAAAGTTATGATCAAAATACACATAAGCCCTTTAGCGTCTGATTTATATTTATTTTTGTCTATATGTCATTACATCGGCAGAACATATGTTAGAGACATACAAAATCAAACTGAGGAATTTTATTAATTAAAACATAAGCTAGTACAATATGCCATTAAATTAGGTCTTTAGTAAGTCCCATATTCGATACATGTTCTTCGAAAACTTTAGGTGGGAGACCTTTAGTCATCGGATCCGCAAGCATATCTTTAGTACTAATATACTCAATACAAAGATTATTTTCCTCAACTCGTTCACATACGAACAAATATTTTGTATCGAGATATAAACCAGCTCCAGTCGAACTGTTACTGTTCGAGAAACTAACGACAGCTGAGTTATCACAGTAAAGCTTCAATGGTCTAGAAATGGAATTAACGAATTTGAGTCCAGTGATAAGATTTCTAAGCAACATTCCATGACAGGTTGCATTGTAAACAGCAATATATTCTGCCATCATTGTGGAAGTTCTAGTTAACTGTTGTTTATGACTCTTCCATGAGATAGGTCCGCCTGCTAACATAAAGATGTAGCCCGAAGTGGATTTCTTGTCATCGTTGCATTTGGCAAAGTCAGAATCAGAATAACCTACCACTTCTAAGTGATCACTTCTTCTATAAGTCAGTTTATAGTCTTTCGTCCCTTGCAGATATCTAAGGACCTTCTTAGTTGTTTTCCAGTGATCTAGGCCAGGATTAGTCTGATAACGGCCTAGCATTCCAGCAATATAAGCGATATCTGGGCGAGTACAGACTTGGGCATACATCAGGCTCCCGACTACTGGCACGTAAGGTATCTGGCTCATTTGCTCCTTTTCAACCTCTGTTGTCGGACACTGGAATGAACCGAAAACATCTCCTTTAACTACTGGAGCGACTGAGGGTTTGCACTGTTGCATGTTGTAACGTGTAAGGACACGATCTATGTAAGTCTTCTGAGACAATCCTAAGATCCCTTTGTGTCTAGCTCAGTGAATTTCGATGCCAATGACATAAGAAGCATCTCCGAGATCCTTCATGTCGAAGTTATGCGAGAGTAACTGCTTCGACTCACGCAACATGTCTAAACTATTACTTGCCAATAGAATATCATCTACGTAAAGGACAAGTATAGTAAAGTTATTCCCACTCATCTTGAGGTAGGTGCATTGATCCACTTGATTCTTCATAAACCCTTGCCTCTTCATGACTTCATCAAACTTGAGGTACCATTGACGTGATGCTTGTTTTAACCCGTAAATGGATTTCTTCAACTTACAGACTAGATACTCCTGACCTTTAGGTTTAAAGCCTTTAGGTTGTTTCATGTAAACATCTTCGTCTAAGTCTGCGTTAAGGAAAGCGGTTTTGACGTCCATCTGATGCAACTCTAAATCAAAATGAGCTACTAGGGCCATAACGATCCTTAATGAATCTTTACGAGAGACAGGTGAAAACGTCTCTTGATAGTCAATTCCCTCTTTCTGAGTGTAGCCCTTTGCAACCAATCTTGCTTTGTAGCGTTCAACGTTCCCATTCGGATCTGGTTTTGTTTTGAACACCCATTTACAACCTACAGGTTTAACACCATTGGGTAATTCGACCAAATCCTAAACGTCATTTTTCTTCATGGATTCAAGCTCATCAATCATTGCTTTATTCCATTCAGAAGACTGATCACTGCTAATGGCTTCATTATAAGAGATAGGATCATTGAGCTTTCCAGCATCCATTTCAATCAGGTAGGTAACATAATCATCCCAATTAGTAGGCCTTCTTTGCCTAGATGACCTCCTGAGTTGATTATCGGGTTCATCGTTGTCTTGGTTTTGAGCGTTTGATGTGCCTTCGTTATGAGGTATAATGCGTTCTGATTGTGGAGATGGAGTTTGTGCAGTGGCTTCAGGTGCAGTTGTTGCATTGGGTACAAGAGGAGTAAACGGAGTAATGGTAAGCGACGAGTCTCTCCCCCCCCCCCTGCGTCTTGTACTTCTTGCAATTCTTCGTAAGGGTTGGTACTGCTCCCACTGACCTTGAAATCCTCCAGGAACGCAGCACGCTTGGTTTCAACAATACGGGTAACATGGGAAGGACAATATAAACGATAACCCTTCGAATGATCAGGATACCCGATAAAGAAGCAGGTAACTGTTTTAGGGTCAAGTTTCCTTAGGAAAGGATTATAGAGTTTTGCTTCAGCAATGCAGCCCCATACTTTCATATATTTAAGACTCGGTTTCCTTCCTGTCCAACGTTCATAAGGAGTTTTAGGGGCAGACTTAGAAGGAACTCTATTGAGTATATGAACAGCTACTTTTAACGCTTCAGTCCAGAGGAATAATGGTAAATTAGTGTTAGCTAACATACTGCGCACCATGTTCATAAGGGTACGATTTCTTCGTTCAGCGACACCGTTCTGCTGAGGTGTACCAGGCATGGTGTATTGGTTCACAATCCCCTGGCCCGTACAAAACTCATAAAATGGACCAGGAGCTTGACCCACATCAATATGTCTTCAATAATATTCACCGCCTCTATCTGATCTCACAACTTTAATCTGACGATCTAATTGCTTTTCAACTTTAGCTTTATAATCTTTAAAAGTTGTAAGAGATTCAGACTTTTCCTTAATAAGATACAAGTACATGTAACGAGAATAATCATCAATGAAAGTGATAAATGAAGTATGTCCTGTTATGCCAGCGATTTGGTAAGGACCACTAATGTCAGTGTGAATGAGTTCTAATAAATTAGAACTCCTAGTGGCACCTTTCATATTCGCTGATGTCATTTGCCTTTAACACATTTGACACATGTTCCAAAATCAGTGAAATCAAGAGGAGGTAAGACTTTATCCTTTACGAGACGATTTAATCGTTCTCTTGAGATGTGGCCTAAACGTTGATGCCACAACATGGACGAAGCCTCTAAGTCTCGTTTCTTTTCCATCTTTGTGAGTGATTCATTAATATTATATGACAACAAAGATTTGGAAAAATTATCATCTAGTTCTAATCTATAGAGACCACCATCCAGAATGCCAATACCACAAACAACGGAATCATAGAGAATAGAGAGTTTGTGATGACCATGAGAAATGACAAAACCGTCCATGTCTAACTTTGGTCATGATACAAGGTTCCAAGTTACCTCAGGAACATATAAGGTATCATAAAGTTTAATACATAAACCAGTTTTCAAAAATAATTGTAATGTTCCTATGGCCTTCACTTCTAATTCCCGATCATCCCCAACTTTAAGTGTTCTTTGGTTTCTTCCCAGCTTCCGGATTGAAAGGAATCCCTGAGTAGAGTTAGTTACATGAACCATAGAACCAGAATCAAACCACCAAGAATTAGCAGGAACATTCAAATTAAAGGACTCAAGTATCATGAAAAAATCGTTACCTTTCTTAGCCAGCCACTCCTTGAAGTCAGGGCATTCCTTTTGCTTATGTCTTGTTTTCTTACAGAACTTGAAATAGGGTTTGCCTAAGGAGCTCTTAGAGCTGGAAGGTGCACTTGTAATAGGATTTGGCTTTTGGACTTTGGAAGCATCCTTTCTGTGATGATTGTTCTTCCTCTTCTTAGAGTTGGAGGTGGTGAAGTTAGCAACATCAGTAGTGCGATCCATCTTCATACGCTCTTCCTCCTGTACGCACATAGCGACCAGCTCACTCATCGTCCATTTGTCCTTCTGAGTGTTGTAATTGATCTTGAATGCTTCATAGGACGAAGGAAGCGAAGTGATGATGAAGTGAACAAGAAAACCATCACTGATTTCCATCTCTAGCCTTTTCAGCTTATTGGCTATGTCATGCATCATCATGATGTGTTCGCGAATGCCGCTCCTCCCATCATACTTAGTCGTCACCAGCTTGAGGATAAGAGTGCTAGCGTGTGCTTTTGATGTTCCTTTGAATTGAGCCTCCACAGAAGCCAGGTAGGTTTTAGCATCCTCAGAATCAGGAATAGCGCCTCTAATTGCATTGTGAATGGATTGCTTCATAAACATGAGAGACATGCGGTTACACCTAGTCCATTTTTCATGAACTATCTGCTCAGCAGCAGTACTTTGAGTAGTAAGGTCCGCTGGCTTATTCTCTCTAAGAGCATAATCGAAGTCTAGCAATCCTAGTGTAAGCATGAGGGCATCCTTCCATTCAGCAAAGTTATCACCAGTCAAAGGTGGAATCCCGCAATTGGGTGCTGATAGTGGAAATAAGATGAGCAAGTTATGATACTAAGAAAGAAGTCCTAATGTGATCTAAGGGCATGTTATACTAAGGCAGACATAAATAATGACCATTTTAATTATGAAGCTGTGATATTGTCTATTACTAACATCAAAATAATAGTCTTCGTTAAAAAATTCTACTTAAACGAAGACAAATCAGCTTTGGCCAGAAGTGTAATCATTTAAGTATGTGTGCAAAGTAATCGTGACAAATCAGCTTTGGCCAGAAATGAGACAATCACTTTAGTTATGCACTTGTCAAGCATGCTAAACATAAATGAATTAAATCAGCTTTGGCCAGAATTAAGACATTTCACGTTTGTAATTCATACTCAACATAGCTTTTATAATACTTGAACAATAAATAGATGTATTAAATCAGCTTTGGCCAGAAATGATACATCAGAAGCTCATTCAGGTTAAGCTATTTTGGTTTTGTAAAAAAAAATTATCTGATTCTGATTAGTTAATTAAGTGTTAACAAAACCAAGTATTTAATAGCAAACCACCTGTTAGCGCTGAAATTTAGTTCACGTCAAACAGTCTAAGGTAATGAGGTTTCGAGTGAGGTCTCGAGTCAGGTCTTGAGTTAGGTCTCGACTGAATTATGAGATCTCGAGTCGCAACCTTGGTCTCGAGTTGTAGCCTTATGGTCTCGAGTCGCAACCTTATGGTCTCGAGTCGCAACCTTATGGTCTCGAGTTGTGACCTTATGGTCTCGAGTCGCTACCTTGGTCTCGAGTTGTAGCCTTATGGTCTCGAGTCGAGACCTTTGTCTCGAGTTGTAAAGATTTGAGCCCTTATGATTTCGATTCAAGACCTTGTGGTTTCGAGTCGAGATCTGATGGTCTCGAGTCGTAATCTGATGGTCTCGAATTCCACTGTTAACAGCTGTTTATTGTGATAATAACTGAAAACTCGAAATTTTAGGGATTGTGGGTTAGTGTTTCCTGTCTTATTGTTGATCTAAACTTATCAAAAGATTTCAAAAATTATAACTGATTATCTATTAACAGTTTTCAAAGATTTTAATAGATAAAATTCAGATCAAAATCAGTAAAAACACCCACTAATCCAAATTATATTCCAAAACTTAAGGAATTTTCGAGTTTTCCTTAGAACAAAAGATGAACCCTAGAAAATTAAAACATGATTCTGGGATCCAAAACCTGAATTTTAAGACTTTTATTAACAGATTTCGGATATTAATTTACCCATTATGGTTTCGGGTGACATGATTAAGCACCCCTTTCTTAAAAACACTGATTTCGGCACAAGTAAACCGAAAACAGCCATGATTTTATATGGCTTTAAAAATTTTATGTTCTCCATATTATGATCCCAGAATAATGGATACGAAAACAGAACTGAATTATCAACATATGCTCTGACACCACATGTTGATCAGTTCTGTTTAAACATAATGGAAAGCATGAATAACATACCTGTTACAGCAGCAGGCCAGCAGAGAATCCAGTTAGAGATGCAGCCATTGAGTTCGACATACTTGTCAGGATGATCTGGTTCCTCCTTAGGGTGTAACGTTATGATGGTGATGAACCGAAACTAGGAAAGGAATCGGTTAGGGAGAGAGAGAGCCGTGAATGATGTAATGAGGGTTAGTGTAATTGTCTTACTTGTGTAACTCTTAAACCCTCTAATAATCTCCTTATATATACACCCAAGAGGAAACCCAATTAGTTAATAAGCGTAATATGGTCCATCAACAATTACCAACTAATTATTAATAGGTTATTAACATATTTTGATCTATATAATATAAATGATTATAATGGCTACAAAATTAAATATTATAATAATAATATATTTAATCTCACACTAGCTCTTAGACCAATTTCAGTTATTTCACCAACTATAATCAAATCAATTCTAATGTTTTCAATGTACCTATTCACATACATATAAACATGTTCGACACTATAAACATGTATTTGACATTTCTCATTTGGGGCCATAAACTTTGTTTGCTAACCAAAACGATGTGCACATTAGTCTCAACTATCTATAGCAAGCTTAACGGATTGTCTGGACAATTAAAAACATGTAAAACATATCATATCATGAAGTTTTACTAGGGATGAGCAAATGGTACCAGGTGTTGAAACCGAACCGGTACCGTAGCACATTATTGTTTGGGTTTATTTATTCAATCTCATTACTGTATCATGTTTTCATCTTTTCGTGTTCATATTTTATCATACAAGTATCTTATTGTATCATATGGTTTATTTCTTATCTCGTTAGGAGAGTTTTTTTACTGTTTTACTTTTTTTACAACTCTATCTTATATTTAAACCACACAGGGATAGTCCATTTTGAATTTAAAATGCAACATAGGAGCCCACATGCATTGAAGAATCAAGTGGTGAAAAGCCCACTACATCATTATTACATGAAGGGACTGTAGGTAAGCCCCATCCCTCGTAAATACTTACTAGCATGTCTAGGTATGGCTCGACTATAAACAAATAATAAAAAAATAAATAAACTTGAAGTTTGTGGGCCCTAGTTTTTGTGGTTTACTTGGTTTAATATATGACTTTTACAATGAAGAGCAAAGAGTCAATATTTTATACAAGAAAATGTGTATCATCGTTTTTCCACATGTTATAAACGTAAACAAAACTATACTTTTTCTTTTTACAAAGAAATCCTTTTCGCTTTAGGCCTCTGGTTAAGTCGGCCTTAAACATATGACACGCTACTTATATCATGTACCGCCCAAGTGTTAATATGTTTTAATTCTAGATATGTTATGTATAGGTGATACACCACTGATGTTACTACACACTTAGCATCCAATGTTTTCCCAATTTTATTATCTTTAATTGAGTAAACTGCCAAAATGGTCCTTGAGGTTTGGTCATTTTTACCACTTTAGTTCAAAATTCAAACATTTTGAATCTGAGTCCCTGTGGTTTCAATTTTGTTATCATTTTCATCCAAAATTAAAATCTGGTCAGATTTTTCAGTAAACATCAAGTTTTTTTTTTTTTTTTTTTTTGTCCTTTTCCTCCCTTTTAATGAAGGGCAACAAAGTCAGATTTTTTTTTTAATTTGTTATAATAAAACGCTAAAAGACCATTTTGCCCTTCATTAAAAGAGAGGAAAAAATACAGAAAATCTGGATGTTAACTGAAAAATCTGACTACATTTTGATTTTGGATGAAAATGGTAATAAAATTGAAACCATAGGGACTCAGATTCAAAAGGTTTAAGTTTTGGACTAACGTGTCAAAATGAACATATATCATACTCTCTTTAACTACAGTCTAGACGTGAACATCTTTAATCATGAGGGGACGCATTGCACATAATTTATTAAGGCATCTATTCTTAACAATTACAATATCCTAAAAGCTTTATGGAGTGTGTGACTCACAAAACTGGAATCTTCATATATAGAACTTGTACTATGCATAGAGTCTTCACAAATCACAATAGTAATTAATTAATTAATTAAGTAACTAAACTCAAAAGTAGGAATATTTTTTAAGTGTAGGTGGGGTGGGTAGTTATTCTAAAAAAAGAAATAGGCAATTATGGAGATTATCATAAGAAGAGCAAGTACACCAAAGATCTGATCAGTTAGGGAAATGGTGTTGATTCTATCAACAGCTTGATTCAAAATGGCAGGTGAACATTTGAGCTCCACTGAGTATGCTCCTGGCTCATGATCTTCTTGTATTTCTGGTTCTATGTTAATCTCACCACTTGCACCTTTATACTCTCCACAGCTCCATTCCTTAAAAGGCGAGTTGGATAACATGTCAACACGTGTTTGAAAATGGGCCGGGCCAGGTTGGGCTGGCCCGGCCCATTTATACAACAAATCTAAAAAGTTGTATCGAAGTTACCTGTAGTTGTTCTCCAAGGGTGAACACAATGGTGTCAGGGCCGGTTCTGAATGACAATGGGCCTTCTTCGGATATGAGGCAGAAATCGCCTGGTTCAGTTGGGATATGGAGGCTTAGAGCGAACACGGACGAATCTTTTTTGCTGTCACCACGTGGTGTTTGGGAAGAGCGTGGGGTGTGCGGTTGGAGAGCTGAGTTATTGTGCTTGAACAATGTCATTCGAGTTTCGTTTTCCTTGATCTTCTGTCGAGATTTCCGGCTTCCATAGCTTCCTACGATCTTAGCAGCATCATCTGCGATTGCTTCAAGTTTACTTGCAAGATTGTCCATTTTTTGGCTGTAAATCATCATGAGATATATAAGAAAAGTTGTATCGTGTTTGTCGACTACAACTAACCATTACAAATAAGAAAGTTATGATTTGTGACAGCTAACCGGTTGATTCATACATAGAACAATAAGAAATATTTACATGGAGATTTCTAGCACGTTTCTAATGAGGTTTGAACTCGTAATCTTTGATTAACAAGACACTTTGTATGGTTTGAGTAGAGCATGCCTATTTGGGCCCGATTTAACGAACCAGACCCACTACCAGGTCAGCCCGTTAATTTGGGCCCAACATCCCCTATTATATAAAGAGTTAAATGCCATTTTAGTCCCTGTGGTTTGAGCCATTTTACCAGTTTAGTCCAAAGGTTTTATTTTTAACCTGTGGGTCCAAAAAGGTTTCACAGTTGCCATTTTAGTCCACTGGGTTAACTTCATCCATTTTTTCTGTTAACGAGAAGGCCAATTCGGTCATTTTATATGGCTGAATTGCCCTTTTAGTTAACAGAATTACATACAAAATGACCAAATTGGCCTTCTCGTTAACAGAAAAAATGGATGAAGTTAACCAAGTGGACTAAAATGGCAACTGTGAAACCTTTTTGGACTCACATGTTAAAAATGAAACCTTTGGACTAAACTGATAAAATGATCCAAACCACAGGGACTAAAATGGCATTTAACTCTTATATAAATTATATAAAGGGACTTATAGCCTTATACCACCTTATAGAAGGGATCCTTCTTGTTTCCCAACTCTAAATAGAGGAGCTTTATCTTCCTTTCCATACATCATACTTCTATTAGTTATTTATATTTAGTGGCGGAATCAGAACTTTCTGTTTTTTTTTTTTTTGTCATCATAAGTTTTATTTTTATCAGTTAAACAACTCAAATTTTACATTTTTTTCTAAAAAAGAACCTCAATTTTTAAATATACTAATTTTGGTGACCATTGCATCAGCGGATCCTCTTGACCCCTCTTAGGCTGGTACCACCCATGACTCTATACACGCATATGTTTATGTCTATTGATCTCTAATATACAATGACTTGACCGTCAGAGTGTCCTATAGCTAGCTTGGTGACCCAGATCTGAACCGGATGAGCCACTCCTTGATGCGATATATATATGATATTTTTTCTTAAATAGTAAACAAACACATATCAATTTCAATATAGACCCATTTACAAATCATTTTTTATGGTTTAGAATTTAGCCCACTTGGCATTAGGTTTATTGAGCTCAATACTAATTTGATTTTTTTTTTTTTAAATACTAATAAAACATTATGGATGGGCACATTTTTTTCGAGTTTGAACAGGATACGTGAATTTTCAGAGACCTCTGCCTTGATCCATCTCTAATCGCGCGGTTTTTGTAGCAACATTTGGTAGGGTATGCAATCACCGCAGATCTAAAAAGAATTACAAACACAGATTACCTGAACTTGCGGAACTTCTCCTCTCGGGCCACATCTCGCCTACGCTCCGCGGCCACAAGGGCAGATCGCGACCATTGAAACTCCTCCCGATCTCCATCCCGGCTCCACCGGTCCGCCAACAAACCAAAGCAAAACTCAGCCTCAGAAAAAGCTTGCTTCAATTCCTCGGTTGATATCCCATGACCACTAATCCTGAAAACTCCATACTTCTTGACAGATCTCATCATCTCGTTAACCGAATTACGGTCCCTGGTTTTAATCAACCGATATTCGACATCCGCAATCATGGATCGGTTGACATAATCTGGGAGACTGAGATCGGGCATGTTCTTCATCTTGTCCATATAACTGCTGAATTGGTCACTCCGGTTGCTTCTGGCAGAGGTTGGCACCGGAGAGGGTGGCGGTGCGGGCACCGACGATGTCGTTAGGCGGTTCTTGATCCGGGCAAGGGCCATGGTTGGGAGTTTGTTGTGGAGAATGTGTGATCAATGGAAGAGGAAGAGAAGAAGATGTAAGTGTCATGCATGCAACTTCAACGTGTTTTGTGACATTTACTAGGTTATTTTTAGAAATCATGACCGGAAAATATGCATAAAATTCGGGTATTGGCTTATAATAAATTATTGAGTAAATTGCAGTTTTGGCCTTGGTTTATTGGTTATTGCAATATTTTACAATTTTGAAAAGTCTTGCAATTTTGATACTAATGTTTCCATTTCCCTTTATTTTCTGAAAGAACCTGCACTTTTTTAGGGTTTTTTGCTGGAAAAAACTTGCAGTTTTTAGGCCTTTTTTGCTGAAAAACCTGCATTTTTTGACCTTTTTTTGCTGAAAAAAAACCTGCTGCTTTTTGGTATTTATTCACTGAATTAAACCTGCAGTTTTTTGCTGATTTTTCCCTCAAAACCCTTACAAGAAAGCAGCATACACATCGTTAACTGGCAACATCAAACAGGGATTTTCGATCAAGTCAACGAACAAAGCCATAGTTGTTCCCTACTCTGCCACAGCAAAAGAATCGCCTTCCGGGATTTTGTTCAGTCCGTGATGTTTTGATGATTGTTAGTGATCCACAAGCACATAGAACCATAGTTGTTGGAGGTGTCTCTTTTGCTTAGCAGGTGGTCGTATGTTATAAATTAGGGTTTGGGATGTGAAGAAGAAAGAAACAGAAGTTAAATGGCATTATTTCGGGCATGTTTGGCTAAGCTTTTTGAAACAACTTATTAACTTATTGGCTTTTTGGAAAAGTCAGTATGGAGTGACTTATTGACTTATTGGTTTTTTCTCCTCACATACACCCTCATTGTCAAACATTATTTTGGAGCTTATGACTTTTCAAAAAGTCAATAAGTTGTTTCAAAAAGCTTAACCAAACATGCCCTTCTTTTAATTTTTGGTTATTTAATAATGCCCCTATACATGAGTATGACTTGGTTTTAACTAGGTTATGATGGGGATAGTAAGATGGATTGAACTTGCAATGAAATGGAAACATTAGTATCAAAATTGCAAGACTTTTCAAAATTATAAAATATTGCAATGGCCAATAAATCACAGGCCCAAACCCACAATTTACTCGAAATTATTATAAACAAAAGTTGATAAATGAATTATGAAATACAATAAAAGCTTGTTTATAAATTGTAGAAGAAGTTTATAATGAAAAAGAAAAGCAGAAAAGATAAGCAACATATGCCTATCTTCAATTTTGGTTGTGACTCAATTTATTTGCATAACTAAGTTATTTGACAAGACTTTAATCATTCATGAGATAATTCTTTAACAACTTATGTTCAAATGTTAGGATGTTACATGCTAAACGTAAACTGATAATATTTGTCAAGAAATAATTGTTGCATCTCTTCTATTCCCAAATGTAGATACTATCTGAACGAAAATATATGTAGGTTACCAGTTTTAATTACCTCATAAGGATTAAGGCATTATTAATATTATTAGATAATATTTGTACACGTGTATTTATTCCTTATTTATTGTTTAGATTGTTCATATTCATCAAGTCTATATATTGTACAGTGTAACCTATTGCAAAGTAATGAGAATTGATTCTTCACATGGTATCAACCCTTTACCCTTCTAGTTGTTGAATTTCTCAACCTTTTGCACCTTGTCAAGCCAGACTTTTTGCTCAAGGTTTTACCCAAATTCCAGGCCTTGATTATTCTCATACTTTCAGTCCTATCGTTAAAGCCGCTACTGTTCGTACTGTTCTTGCTCTAAGTATAATTCACAATTGGCATCTTCATCAATTAGATGTCAATAATGCCTTTTTACATGGACATCTGTCAGAAAACGTCTTTATGGAACAACCGAAGGGTTTTACTGATGTTCGATTCCCATCTCATGTTTGCAAATTAAACAAAGCTATATATGGCTTGAAGCAAGCCCCCAGTGCTTGGTTTCATCGTCTTAGCATGTTTCTTGTCAACAATGGTTTCACATGCAGTCGTGCTGATCCTTCTCTATTCATTTATAACCATAATTCCCGTATCATGTATTTACTTGTGTATGTTGATGATCTTATCCTTACTGGTAATCATTCACCAACCATTAAATCCTTTATTACCACTCTTGACAAGGAATTTGCCATCAAAGATCTTGGGAGACTCAACTACTTTTTGGGATTGGAGGTTACCTACACTACAAATGGTCTTTTCTTGAATCAATCGAAATATACGATGGATATTCTGACTCGGGCTAAAATGTTGGACGCTAAACCAGCACCAACACCTTTAAGCTCCAATGTTTCTTTTGTCACTGCAGGTACCCCTTTTCCGATGTTACGCTTTATCGATCCGTTGTAGTTGCTCTCCAATATTTAACGATCACGAGACCTGACATTTGTATGCTGTTAATCAAGTTAGTCAATTTTTACATGCTCCAACTGTTGATCATTTTAAGGAGATAAAGAGGATTCTTCGGTATCTCAAAGGTACTATTGCCTTTGGGTTACACTATAGTCGTCCCACTACCACATCGCTGCTTGGATTCTTTGATGCTGATTGGGCCCGTTGCTTGGAGACACGTCACTCCACTTATGGCTATTCCATTTTTTTGGGTGGTAACTTGATCTCTTGGAGTGCTAAAAAGCAACCAACTGTTGCCAGATCTAGTTGTGAATCTGAGTATTGTGCTATGGCCAACACCGCTGCTGAAATTGTTTCAATCACTCATCTTCTTCAAGAGTTACATGCTCTTCCGCCTGATAGACCAACCATGCTATGTGATAATCAGAGTGCTTTATTTCTCACACAGAATCCTGTTTCCCACAAACGGGCTAAACACATTGATTTGGATTATCATTTTCTACGAGAACTTGTCAATGCTGGAAAATTGGTTACTAAATTTGTTCCAACCAAGCTTCAGGTGGCTGATATTTTCACGAAGAGTCTTCCTTTGTCTCAGTTCAACATTTTTCGTCAGATGCTTTGTATCAGTCCACCACCGTTCAGCTTGCGAGGGGATGTTAGATAATATTTGTACACGTGTATTTATTCCTTATTTATTGTGTAAAGTGTAACCTATTGCAAAGTAATGAGAATTGATTCTTCACAAATATATTCTTCACCACTCGCGATCTGCCAGCTTTGGCAAAAAAAGAAAACCGTTTTTAGATTGATCTTGACCGTCGAAATCTGGCAGTTTTTTGTGATATTAAATCCCAGTCGTAATAACCGAAAAATTTGGCAGTTTTTTTAAGTAGCAGCAGGTTAGGATTTGCCATTTTCATGCTTTCACTAGCGGTAGTATCTACTCCTATAGGCTCCTCAAACCGTTCCCTTAAATTTATCCCAATAAAACTCTCTTCCCTTCTCCACTACTAGAAAAGTGAACAATTTGCCACGGAAATTTCATACGCATTTTTTTTTTCATCACACTTGTGGCAAGTTTCCTACGAAAAACATAACCTAAATTTTGTGTCAAATGCAATAGGGACAAAATGTTCAAATAAGTTGAGTTGCATCACAATTTTGTCGAAAAATAATTTTTTTTTCTAATTATTGTTAACATAATACTGAATTTCGTGTTCATAAATAAAAACCAGCAAGATTTGTGACACATTTGTAACGAACTAATAATAAATAAATAGAAAGGGAATACATTTCCTATACATTTGTTTCAAAACATTTATATAAAAAAAAATCAAGCATACCGTCAGTATTGCGTCGGAATTTATAATAAGAAATATTATTAAAAATAAAAAATAAATATGTTTCCTATACCTTTGTGACAAAACATTTTTTATAAATAAAAATAAGCATTCTGTTGGAAATGCATCAGAAATTGTAATACATATATTAATAAAAACGAAAAGCTAAATCTATTTCCTACACATTTGTGACAAAAACATTTATTTTGAAATATGCGTAGCAACTTGCTACCCATTTTTGACAACACACTATATATATATATATATATATATATATATATATATATATATATATATATATATATAGGTAGAGGATCCTGTAAAAAATGTCTAAAGGGTGAGAAGGGTAAGAAAGAATCTCAGCCATTAGATTTTTTGATCTAATGGTTGAGATCAATAGGGACCAAATTGTAAAATATTTTCATTAATTTGGACTGATTTGAAATATCTAGGGGCAACATAGTCTTTTAAACCCACTAGAAATTAGGTAATGCACATGTAACTTCCCCCGTCTTTTTTAAACGTCAATAACTTTTTATACGTAACTTTTTTTTTTTAAAAAAATTACACCATAATAACGAGCGTTTTTTTATCTTTAATATGAGTACCATATTGCTATATTTATATGGAGAAAAAAATATGGTTCGAGATGTTTAGTCAATGAATGGTGTTATATACTTGCTGAATGGTGTTATATACTTGCTGAATGGTGTTATATACTTACTGAATGGTGTTATATACTTGCTGAATGGTGTTATATACTTGCTGAATGGTGTTATATATTTACTGAATGGTGTTATATATTTACCGAATGGTGTTATATACTTGCTGAATGTTAAATGGTGTTATATACTTGCTGAATGGTGTTATTAACTTGCTGAATGATGTTATATACTTGCTGAATGGTGTTATATATTTACTGAATGGTGTTATATATACTTGCTGAATGGTATTATATACTTGCTGAATGGTGTTATATACTTGCTGAATGGTGTTATATATTTACTGAATGGTGTTATATACTTGCTGAATGTTGAATGGTTGAGATTCTTTCTTACCTTTCTCACACTTTTGGTCTTTTTTACAATAACCTTACCGTATATATATATATATATATATATATATATATATATATATATATATATATATAGGGGAAGGTTCATTTAAGAACAAATTTAATGTGAGAAGAAAAAGAAGAAAGGGCATATTAGTAAAATGTTATTTCATTTATAACTCATATCATTAATTTTTCTCTCTTTAATTAATTAGTCAACTAATCGTTAATTATCTTATATATAATCTACAAAACCTACACATATCAAAATTTTCCTACATATACCCTACACATTATAGAATTTTATCCTACACAGTCGAAATTTATCCTACACACCTCGAAATATCTTACACAACTCGTAATTTATCCTACACAACTAGTAATTTATTCTACACTTTAAGTTAAGTTGTTTTTTTTTTAATTTGGAGAAAGTATATATATTTTGAAAAGGAGTTACAAATTTAATTTAGCTAGTTATTAAATGGGAAGAATAAAACTAATGATTTATGTAAGTTTACCAATATACCCTTATATTAAAATTAACTACAAATATTAAATGAAGTAAAATGAAGCATTCTTATTTGTTGAAACTTCTTCTTTTTTCTTCTTACAAAAAAATTCTTCTCATTTGAACCCTCCACAATATATAAATATATATATATATATATATATATATATATATATATATATATATATATATATATACAGGGGAAGATTCTATGTAGAACACTAAATATTGCGAGAACACGCAGAACACAATGAATCACCCACTTTTTATATCCTAAAACTTAAAAAGTAAATGAAAATGTTACAAATATAAGATGTATTGTTTCTTACACTAGAATTCAAAATAAAATGTGGAAAATTATCACTTTTTGTATAACCTACACATATGTAGGTTATATGTAGGTTAAATTACCAACATGTATGTAGGCTGCGTGTAGGTTAAAATCTTTGGTTTTTTTATGTATCTATAATACACATATGAATGTAAGAAACATAAAATTTTAAAAAATATATATTTTAAATCACAAAATTTAGTATTTTAGAGTTCTTTTTGTTCTCGCAATAGTTAGTGTTTTGTAATGACCCTCATCCTATATATATATATATATATATATATATATATATATTATTAACTTAATTATTTAGATTAATTAATTATATTTATTTATATTAAAATAAAACCATTACGAATAGAATAGAAAAACTTTTTATTAATCTTTTATTTTTCATTTGATTTAAATCGATACGATAAAATACACAAAACCAATAAAAGTACGTCATGATACGATCACGATAAAATACCATATGATACAATACAATACGTCACGATAAAATACGATATGATACAATACGATACGATACGTAACGATAAAATACAAAAAATATAAAATTAATATCTAAAAAAATACAATAAACACCCACAATCTCCATTTTTAACTCCAAAAATTCATATGGTTAGTATACGACCTATATAGCTTTATAATAGTTACTATTATATAACTGTATACATTTTAATTTTTAAAAGTTTGTTTTGAAATTAATAATTAAATTTAAATCTTATATAAGAGCATTCACATTCTATCCATCAAAATATGTGAGGGGGAATTTTTATATTATAAAGGGTATAAAAAGTGGTTGTGAGTGGAGGAGAGAGAAAATGTTACTGTTCATCTCTATATTTGAGGGGACACTGTTCACCCACTATAATTTTTTTAATATATATTGAAAGTGGTTGTGAGTGAAGGAGAGAGAAAAATGTAATGATAATATTATTTAATTGAAAATGAGAGAGAAAAAGTATTTGTTTTTAGTGAAAATATATTGATATAGGAGTTGTTTTTTAGTGGAATGTATGTATAATAGTTGTAAATAAAATAAATAATTAAATATATTAGTTGTAAATGCATTGGTTCGTAACAAATATAAGAATTAGAAAATAACTAATTAACATATAGTTTTTTTTTTTTTGAAAAAAGAGATTTATAAAAAGGAGGAGATAATTTACGTGCCATAATTAATAATAATAATAATAATAATAATAATAATAATAATAATATAAGTCATATATTTCAATCTTCAAACTAATGAAATAATAATAATAATAATAATAATAATAATAATAATAATAATAATAATATAAGTCATATATTCCAATCTTCAAACGAATCAAAAATAAAAAATGTGTTGAGGCATAATGTTTACACCTAACCAGAGATACGTATAAATATATTCCACATTTAAATATAGACACAAGTCTTGTTGGCCAATCAAAATTTTTAGTTAGTCATCAACCTCAATCAATAGATGAAAACACACCTCTAAAAACACAAACTAGTTATTATACTCCTAACACAAATACAGAGACCAAATCTAAAAATCAACTCATTTTTAGAGAAGAGAAAATGTCAAGAAGGAGCAAAGGGTCACATGAAAGTTTTCCGGAACAACATTCAGGGTATTGCGAAACCGGCATAAACGTATCAACGGGCTTATCTCCAAAGAGATGCAAGGACATTTGAAGATTTTCTCGATGACGCTATCGTGATGCTGTCAAATACATCGAAGATGCTTGGTGAAAAACTATTACGACATGGTGTAAATTAGCATAGTGTACATTCTTGGTGCTTAAAAGACATGTTTAAAGACATGTCGTCCAATACACTGAAGATACAAAATGTTTGTAAATTTGTATAAATTTATGAATGATTAATGTTTTTGAATTTGTATAACTTTTCATTTGATCTGCTTGCTTTCGGATCTCTTTATCTGATCTTGGATGTTTTATAAATAGAATAAAACCTAAAAAAACACTAACGCATATTTTTACCGACGGGTTTTTGAGCCAAAAAGCTTTTTTTTAATTTTATTTCTTTAAGATTTGTCAGGAATGCGTAGTAAAATTAAAAGAAAAAAATAAACAGATGGTCGGAAATTTGTCGTAAACCAAGACAAAATATAAAAGTATAAAAATTAAGTTTTGTGACAAATGTGTCGTAAAAATGAAAAAAAAATAAGTTTTGTTACAAATCTGTCGCTAATTAATAAATTTGTAAAAATATGATAATAATAAAAGTTGTAGGAAATGCGTAGCAATTTCTGACAACCCTTTTTGTCAGAAATGGGTAGGAAAATGCGTAGGAAATGTGTAGAAAAAGAGTTTCCTTCGAGGGGTTTTGCTACATATACATTTTGTTATGGATTCGTCAGAAATTGCGATTTGTGACGCATTTCTTACGAAAAATGGTGTCAGGAATTTTAAATTTTCTAGTAATGTCATACTCCTCCTCCTGAAGCATCGTCTGTTGAATCATCGCTTTATCATCAACTCTTGGCAGGGTAAAATCCGAAGGGCTCGTGGTGGAAATTGATAGCTTCTACTGTTGAAGCAACCATGATTTTGTAGCCATGGCGTTCACCATGCTCACCACTCAATTGATTTGTCACTCACTTCTGTGAATACCTATTCAAACTGCAAATTTGGGTTTCAAATTGGGGTTGATGATGTTCTACAATAGTGGCAATTATACGCGGTCATTGATTCTGGATTTTGCAAATACCCACCCAAATTTACTTCTTCACTACCGATGTATCATCAAAGTCAGGGGCGGATCTACATTAATAAATCGAGCTCCCAGGAACCCATTCGATTTGTAATTTTTAGTGAAAACCTATAATAGAAAATCCAGTAGGAAATCATAATTCCAGTAGGAAGCCATAAATAAATTATGGGTGAACCCATAACAAAAATTGTTTAGTGTTCCACAGGTAAAACACGTTGTTTTCTACTTTGATATCTTGAGTTTGATTCCCGCATCATTCCATTTTTTTTGTTCTTTTTTTTTAATTGCAACAACCCATATTTGGATTAACTGGAGACTCATTAGACCAGCAAACAAACAGGCAACTCCGCCCTCTTGAGACTCATTGGTTTGGTGACTTACGAACACAAGAACAATATGCATAGGCATCCATATATTAACTCTGGTAATTTAAGTAAGCCTTCATTAATCTTTTTTCTACTTTGTGATTTCTTTCTTTAATTAGAGTTTTATATATATGTTCTGTTTGATTTTTAATTGAATCAAGTGAAATTGAATATGTATTGCGTTTGACTTGGAATGAAATCAAGTTTAAGTGAATATGTGTTTTTTATCAAGTTTAAATGGATTGGTCGTTTTTTTTTTTTTATAATCATCTATTTGATCGTTAATGGAGGGGTGAACATTTTATGTTGTTTTGTTATAAAATTTGTTATGAAGTGTTGGTTGTTTTTTCATGTTTGGTTGTTGCATCAACGTCGTATGTGTAAATTGTAGATAGAATGGCATCAAAATTGAAGCAATTGCAATTCAAGGGAGGTTAGGCATTGATTTTCTAATTTGTGTTCGAACATGTAGATTATCGAGCAATCTATTCGTGTTTGATACATGCTTATATGTTATGCTCAGTACATAGCATATGCGATGTAGGTTACTTAACTCTCATAGAGGTAACATAGTTATGTTTTGGTAAGCCGTACGTATTTTTTTTGTTTAATTGTGTACAAATCTTGTGTGTTTGTTTGTGCAAACCAATTTAACCGAAAATGACCCGGCCCGACCCAAAAATTCAAACTTTTGGTTTTGGGGAATCTTACCACCGAAAAAAAGTGAACCCATAGGAAAAATTCCTGGTTCCGGAAAATTGATTCAAAGTTGCAGATTGTCGGAATCTTCACACCACTGGTTAAATCACTCAAGCATTAAAATCATATGCTTCTTGAATGTAGGCACGTTTAACTCTTGAATCATGTGACACTGTGTGATTTGGGTATTTTATGTGAGATTAAATATATTAATATTATAATATTTAATCTTGTAGCCATTATAATCATTTATATTATATAGATCAAAATATATTAATAACCTATTAATAATTAGTTGGTAATTGTTGATTGACCATATTACCCTTACTAACTAATTGGGTTTCCTCTTGGGTGTATATATAAGGAGATTATTAGAGAGTTTAAGGGTTACACAAGTTAGACAATTTCACAACCCTCATAACATCATATTCTCGGCTCTCTCTCCCAACCGAAACCAACCCTTGTCGAAGTTCATCACCATCATAACTTTACACCCTAAGGAGGAACCAAATCATCCTGATAAGTATGTCGAACTCAATGGCTGCATCTCTGACTGGATTCTCTGCTGGCCTGTCTGATGTAACAGGTATGTTATTCATGTTTTCCATTATGTTTAAACATAACTGATCAACATGTGGTATCAGAGCATATGTTGATAAATCAGTTCTGTTTTCGTATCCATTATTCTGGGATCATAATATGGAAAACAGAAAATTTTTTAAAGCCATATAAAATCACGGCTGTTTTCGGTTTTACTTATGTTGAAATCAGTGTTTTTAAGAAAGGAGTGCTTAATCATGTCACCCGAAACCATAATGGGTAAATTAATATTCGAAATCTGTTAATAAAAGTCTTAAAATTCAGGTTTCGGATCCCAGAATTATGTTTTTAATTTTCTAGGGTTCATCTTTTGTTCTAAGGAAAACTCGAAAATTCCTTAAGTTTTGGAATATAATTTGGATTAGTGGGTGTTTTACTGATTTTGATCTGAATTTTTATCTATTAAAATCTTCGAAAACTGTTAATAGATAATCAGTTATAATTTTCGAAATCTTTTGATAAGTTTAGATCAAAAATAAAACAGGAAACACTATCCCACAATCCCTAAAATTTCAAGTTTTCAGTTATTATCACAATAAACAGTTGTTAACAGTCGTCTCGAGACCATCAGATCTCGACTCGAGACCATAAGGTCACAACTCGAGACTACAAGGTCTCGACTCGAAATCATAAGGTCCTCAAATCTTTACAACTCGAGACAAAGGTCTCGACTCGAGACCATAAGGTCACAACTCAAGACCACAAGGTTGCGACTTGAGACCATAAGGCTACAACTCGAGACCAAGGTTGCGACTCGAGATCGCATAACTCAGTCGAGACCTAACTCGAGACCTCACTCGAAACCTCATTTGTAACATCCGGAAAACGGGTTTGGTAATCAAACTCCGTTAATACTACGGGACGGGTAAAATACAGTTAGTGGTAAAACTTACCCGGCAAAATTTAGGATTTAATTAAATAAATCTAATATTTATTAAAAGGATGAGAAATACTTTGAGAAAGCAAAGTATATAAAAGGCCTCGAGATTTAACGGGACTTAAAATAAAACGGGTTGAGAACAAGATAAAGTAACTAGGTAATAAATAACCTAGTACAAGTCTTGTTATTACATGAAAGAACAAAATATCAAGTTATAAACTAAATAAAAGTAGAGGGGCCTATGTTGTTAAAATCTAAAATTATATTATTATGTTTAAAAAAAATAAAACCAAACACACCATTTAGGTGCCTGGTTCGATCAACAGGAGGAGGGCGACCCCCACTCTCAATACCCTAACAACTCACTAATCTCACAAATTGAAGGCTCAAACCAAGTTAAAATCAAAAATCGAGCATGGATTATTGATCCTCATCACAAGAGGATTACAAGGTATGTAAAATTTGATGAAAACTCTCAACTTGAAATTCTCATGAAATTGGGAAAATAATTCATGGTTGCATGTTTGTTTTATGATGAATTAGGAACAACATAGTGTCTAGGGACAAACCCTAGACAAATACAAGTTGAAATCATGTGAAATTTTCGTGAAATCCATGAACACCATTGTAGATGATTAGTGGGTTATGTAGAATTTGATGAACACTAGGATTTCAAATGTTGTTCTAGTGTAATTTGATATTTATGAAGCGATTTTTGATTTATTGATGTTAACCTTTATATAAAATAGACCGATTGATGTTAAATTTGGCTATATGACAAGTTATGAACTTGATAATGAATCATGTAAATTTCTGCCTATAAGGTGTTTGTTAAAACGCCTAAGAGAAAGCTAAGATGTTAAGTTTCGAATAAAAACGCATATTCGAATGACATTGTGAAATATGCGTTATACATCATGAATGGAGTTCTAAACACATCGTTGATTGAACTCTATAGACAAAGGAGTCGAGTTTTCAAGCGGACCAACCGGAGTAGACATGCGCTTGAAGGGAACGCTTTAAAGGTACGCGACTTGTCGTCTCGTTACATTTATACAGACAAGCTTAGTTAAAATATGTTTAAATTGATATAGTGAAAATGGTTGAGTTGGTATATCAATGAGGTGATGGAATTCACTCGACAACCAAACGGGTCAAACTATTAGTTAAAATAATAGTGAAAACAAAAGAAAATAAAGACACAATTTGGTAAAAGTTATAATGGGTCGGACACATTAAGAAAATGTCTTTTATGTAGTAAAACTCACGGCGCAAACCGGAATTGGTTCAAGGAGCATGATGAAATTAATATACCATCATACGTTGATAAATGGCCATGTCGACTAAACGGGTCAAATGGTGTGTTAATACCATTTGACATTAATAATTGACGACTACTTGTTGAGTTTTGTGATTACAGGTAATAACATGTGTTGCGTTGCTTTAATTAGAAAATTTAAAGCAAGAGGTATGTAAACGGGTCAATGCTATGACCCGAGCCAGGTACGCATATGTGGACTTATAGTTAAAAGTGCAAAGAAGGTCAAATATCTAGCCGAAATCCTTCATTTCAAAAATGAAGGATTAAATGTGACCAAAGAGCCCTTAATAGGTAAACAGTGTAAACGACCCTTAGAGGTTGTTTAGAAACTTATATTATGAGTTTGTAACCCCTAGATGTGTATAAAAGTTCTAAGCAAAAATATTTGTGGGTCAAACGCCTAGAAATAGTCAATTGCGAAAAATGACCAACCGATGGGTAAAATTGGGAAAAAGGGGTTCATGTGTTAAATCCACCACAAAATAGTTGTGGTGGAATATTTGTAGTTAATTAGACATGGAAATTTTGTAGTATCAAAAGAAAAGCACAAGTTCTAGACTAAAATGCGTAAATACCCCTAACGGGTCAAAATAGAAGTATTACCGAAACGGGTTAAGAATGTGTAATAGCCCGTGATTTGAACCTTGTACAATAGGAAATAATCATAATAATATGTTCACAAAAGAAACAAGGGCCACAAACAAGTTTGTTAGATGAAATCACGAACGGGTAAAAAGTTGGTAAAAAGGGTAATAAGAGGAAGAGTTAAAAGTCTGAAATTTTATTATGTTGGATGTTGGATTTTAACTCCATAAGATGGAGAATTAAATTACGGACGCGTGGGAAATAGAATTGGGTAAAACGGATCAATAACGAAGAAGTTATGGCCGTTTCTGTGAAATCGGGTTGAGCTGGGTATGTACAGCAACTGATTAAGCATCAGTCTGTGAAAAAGGGGGCCTAGCGTCACACGACGCCCCTTGGCGTCACGCGACGCCCCCTGTTCCGGAAATAAATTTGTTTTGTTGTTGTTTGACCCATGTAACTTGTTTATACTTATTATTTAACTATCAAAACTAACTTTTAAGTTGGTTTTGATCATAGGTGATTGCCAAGAGTGCCCGGATGAAGATCAAGCTCGATGAGGAACCGAACACGATAACATACAAGCTTCTGCGCGACGTTTCGTCGTATCTTTTAAACGACGAATTCAATTACATTAAGTTGTATAGTTTTGAAATGTTGTAACATGTTGGAACGTTAGTATGAAAAGTGTTTGTAAAGTCACATTTAGCATTAAAATGTGTATTTATTTAATAAAATCTTGATATATAAGACGGGCGTTACAAGTTGGTATCAGAGCCCTGGTTTAAGAGATTCAAGTATGGTGGGGAAAACCATGCTTGGACTTAAACCATATGCTCTAAATAAAGATTGGTGTTCGGTTCGAGGCTTGATCGCAAATCCGGTAAGTACGTGTATGTTAATGATTTAGCATGCTTAAGTGTTGTAAACAACACATATGGTTATCGTGTAATCCACGTTACACCGATAAAAAAACGATATAGAGTAGATATAGTCAACGAAATTACACGCGTTGATGCGTATAGTAGAAAAGCCTTGTATTATACTACGGGCATTCATTAATGTCGAAATTACTAACTGTTGTAAATGTTTTAGTTGTAGGACACTCGCATATGGAGATAGCGAGAGTTAACAAATCGCGGATTTGACAAGGAACGGTCCAAAGAACATGCTCACCAAGGACCTAAATCGCGTGGAGATAGCAAACAAGGTTAATGGAAAGAGAAGCCCATGAGGGCAAGCGTTACCAGGTGCACATTTTAAATTCAATTGCATAAATAGTAATATGCAACAAATATGTAGAAATTGAAAGTTGCATATGTAGATTAAAAACTTGGAAAAACCCGAATAGAAAATGTATTTGGGATATTGTTTCCAAGAGAAACAAATAGAGGCATTACTTACATAGGGCGTGATGTGAAAACTATAAAAAGGTCATGCGTGTCATGTGTTAATCACTTACTCTGGCCAAGTAAGTAGTGGCATATGATACCATGAACTTATTGTAGCGGACACATTTACATCCGATGTAGTAAGGACGGGGTGAGTGGGACAAATAAAAAAAGTACCCAAATGAATCAAATGAGCAAAATATTTGATAATAAAGTAGACGCACAGCCGGGTGACGGAAGCATGTTACATTACGATAATGAGCCCGAGTGAAGGGACAAAGATTGATGCAAAATGATTAAGATATGTATTGGGAGGGGGTGTATTTACACTCGAACCCGGAAAATAAAAACATGTAAAATGACTAAGATATGTATTGAGAGGGGGTGTACTTACACTCGAACCCGGAAAATGCAAATATGTCTCTTAACGGGCCGTTTTTGTAAAACGTCAAACTTGAGAACAAAGTAGGAATATAAAAACGAAACGAAGTCATAATGCATACCGTAAGGGTTGCAATAACAACGACTTCGGCAAAACGCCCGGTTGGTGGGTAAGGATTTAAACGCGTGCGTGGACCGAGAAAACGGGAACTCGAATGGAAAGTCAAAAGACTCGGGTTTTGGGTCATGACTAAAGGACGACAAGATACTGCAAATAGAAATTATGATAAATTACGTTCAACTATTTTAAAGCTGAACGGGTCGAGCAAAGACTGAAGTTTGACATTCATAAGTGATGAATTTTCACACGAACGGGTCAAACAAATTTAATAAAGAATGACACTTGCTAAAGTAAGTAAGCGCGAATCGAATAAATAAAAGTGTGAAATATTAATAAACCTATGTAAAGGAGTTATAGGCGTTAAAAACATTAAAATAAAAGAACCCGGGTAATGGGACGTAAAGAAGTATAGGTAAGAACCGGGTAACGGTAAGTGTAGGGCAAACCGATGTATAATTGACATTAGAAATCAAGAAGTCGGAAAGATAATTCGAAAGAAAACAATATAGCCTTAGACTAAGCTCAAGGTCAAATGAAATCTAAAAAGTAAAGGTGAATAATTATATATATATATATATATATATATATATATATATATATATATATATAAAGGGGTGCCTTAATGCCATATGCGTATATAAACGTATACACATTTGAATTAAGACTCGAATAAAAGATGATCTACGGGATCATCATAACCTACGGGATATAAATTAGTGTAAAGGTCTACGGGGCCAAAATGACCCACGGGTCATGAATTGAAGCAAAAGGGATCATAAGGGCCCCGCCTTAAAGAGGTGAAAGCTTAAGGAAATAGCCTACGAGGTTAAGTGAAGGAACCTACGGGTCAATAGTGTAAGGTGAGGGAACTTGTTATGATTCCCCGCGTAAAACGAGAACGGAAAACAATAAATTATGAGTTGTCAATTTCCTTGATATGAGTGATTGACATAGTTAAAGAGAAAAACGTTAAACTAAAATTCAGTTTTAGTAAGAAATAACGTTCTGACAAATATGAATACTATAAGACGAATTCGGAAATAACAAATATCAAAGAGTATGGGTCTTCACATCGATAGGTGCGAGACGATACATTCGCAAAGAAGAAGTATGATAAAGAAAAGTTGAATTAAACTTAAACGTGACGTGACATGCTCACGGACAAGAAAAGAAATATAGAAAATGATCACGTTGTAACATGGGTTACGGGGTATGAAGTGACGGCGACTAATTAGTCTAGCCAGTAAAACTATTCGAAGTTAAGAAAGCGTCATAACAAATATAAGCGCTTGTTAATATAACACAAGTGCGGGATAAACCTGTTAAGAGACTAACGAGACTAAGTGGTCAAATGAAAACACAATCAATAAAAATAAAGGGTTATAAGCTGTAAGTAACGGCCCGCGAGGCCTTACACATGAAAGACATACGCATCAGTATACATGAAAACTTTTGACCAAAAGAAACGGGAGCCTTGAAAACGAAACTACGTCCGTTTGATTAAACCAATGAACTACGTAAATAAGGTTTCGGGGACGAAACCTCTTTAACGGGGGTAGACTTGTAACATCCCGAAAACGGGTTTGGTAATCAAACTCCGTTAATACTACGGGACGGGTAAAATACAGTTAGTGTTAAACTTACCCGGTAAAATTTAGGATTTAATTAAATAAATCTAATATTTATTAAAAGGATGAGAAATACTTTGAGAAAGCAAAGTATATAAAAGGCCCCGAGATTTAACGGGACTTAAAATAAAACGGGTTGAGAACAAGATAAAGTAACTAGGTAATAAATAACCTAGTACAAGTCTTGTTATTACATGAAAGAACAAAATATCAAGTTATAAACTAAATAAAAGTAGAGGGGCCTATGTTGTTAAAATCTAAAATTATATTATTATGTTTAAAAAAAATAAAACCAAACACACCATTTAGGTGCCTGGTTCGATCAACAGGAGGAGGGCGACCCCCACTCTCAATACCCTAACAACTCACTAATCTCACAAATTGAAGGCTCAAACCAAGTTAAAATCAAAAATCGAGCATGGATTATTGATCCTCATCACAAGAGGATTACAAGGTATGTAAAATTTGATGAAAACTCTCAACTTGAAATTCTCATGAAATTGGGAAAATAATTCATGGTTGCATGTTTGTTTTATGATGAATTAGGAACAACATAGTGTCTAGGGACAAACCCTAGACAAATACAAGTTGAAATCATGTGAAATTTTCGTGAAATCCATGAACACCATTGTGGATGATTAGTGGGTTATGTAGAATTTGATGAACACTAGGATTTCAAATGTTGTTCTAGTGTAATTTGATATTTATGAAGCGATTTCTGATTTATTGATGTTAACCTTTATATAAAATAGACCGATTGATGTTAAATTTGGCTATATGACAAGTTATGAACTTGATAATGAATCATGTAAATTTCTGCCTATAAGGTGTTTGTTAAAACGCCTAAGAGAAAGCTAAGATGTTAAGTTTCGAATAAAAACGCATATTCGAATGACATTGTGAAATATGCGTTATACATCATGAATGGAGTTCTAAACACATCGTTGATTGAACTCTATAGACAAAGGAGTCGAGTTTTCAAGCGGACCAACCGGAGTAGACATGCGCTTAAAGGGAACGCTTTAAAGGTACGCGACTTGTCGTCTCGTTACATTTATACAGACAAGCTTAGTTAACATATGTTTAAATTGATATAGTGAAAATGGTTGAGTTGGTATATCAATGAGGTGATGGGATTCACTCGACAACCAAACGGGTCAAACTATTAGTTAAAATAATAGTGAAAACAAAAGAAAATAAAGACACCATTTAGTAAAAGTTATAATGGGTCGGACACATTAAGAAAATGTCTTTTATGTAGTAAAACTCACGGCGCGAACCGGAATTGGTTCAAGGAGCATGATGAAATTAATATACCATCATACGTTGATAAATGGCCATGTCGACTAAACGGGTCAAATGGTGTGTTAATACCATTTGACATTAATAATTGACGACTACTTGTTGAGTTTTGTGATTACAGGTAATAACATGTGTTGCGTTGCTTTAATTAGAAAATTTAAAGCAAGAGGTATGTAAACGGGTCAATGCTATGACCCGAGCCAGGTACGCATATGTGGACTTATAGTTAAAAGTGCAAAGAAGGTCAAATATCTAGCCGAAATCCTTCATTTCAAAAATGAAGGATTAAATGTGACCAAAGAGCCCTTAATAGGTAAACAGTGTAAACGACCCTTAGAGGTTGTTTAGAAACTTATATTATGAGTTTGTAACCCCTAGATGTGTATAAAAGTTCTAAGCAAAAATATTTGTGGGTCAAACGCCTAGAAATAGTCAATTGCGAAAAATGACCAACCGATGGATAAAATTGGGAAAAAGGGGTTCATGTGTTAAATCCACCACAAAATAGTTGTGGTGGAATATTTGTAGTTAATTAGACATGGAAATTTTGTAGTATCAAAAGAAAAGCACAAGTTCTAGACTAAAATGCGTAAATACCCCTAACGGGTCAAAATAGAAGTATTAGCGAAACGGGTTAACAATGTGTAATAGCCCGTGATTTGAACCTTGTACAATAGGAAATAATCATAATAATATGTTCACAAAAGAAACAAGGGCCACAAACAAGTTTGTTAGATGAAATCACGAACGGGTAAAAAGTTGGTAAAAAGGGTAATAAGCCGAAGAGTTAAAAGTCTGAAATTTTATTATGTTGGATGTTGGATTTTAACTCCATAAGATGGAGAATTAAATTACGGACGCGTGGGAAATAGAATCGGGTAAAACGGATCAATAACGAAGAAGTTATGGCCGTTTCTGTGAAATCGGGTTGAGCTGGGTATGTACAGCAACTGATTAAGCATCAGTCTGTGAAAAAGGGGGCCTAGCGTCACACGACGCCCCTTGGCGTCACGCGACGCCCCCTGTTCCGGAAATAAATTTGTTTTGTTGTTGTTTGACCCATGTAACTTGTTTATACTTATTATTTAACTATCAAAACTAACTTTTAAGTTGGTTTTGATCATAGGTGATTGCCAAGAGTGCCCGGATGAAGATCAAGCTCGATGAGGAACCGAACACGATAACATACAAGCTTCCGCGCGACGTTTCGTCGTATCTTTTAAACGACGAATTCAATTACGTTAAGTTGTATAGTTTTGAAATGTTGTAACATGTTGGAACGTTAGTATGAAAAGTTTTTGTAAAGTCACATTTAGCATTAAAATGTGTATTTATTTAATAAAATCTTGATATATAAGACGGGCGTTACAAGTTGGTATCAGAGCCCTGGTTTAAGAGATTCAAGTATGGTGGGGAAAACCATGCTTGGACTTAAACCATATGCTCTAAATAAAGATTGGTGTTCGGTTCGAGGCTTGATCGCAAATCCGGTAAGTACGTGTATGTTAATGATTTAGCATGCTAAAGTGTTGTAAACAACACATATGGTTATCGTGTAATACACGTTACACCGATAAAAAAACGATATGGAGTAGATATAGTCAACGAAATTACACGCGTTGATGCGTATAGTAGAAAAGCCTTGTATTATACTACGGGCATTCATTAATGTCGAAATTACTAACTGTTGTAAATGTTTTAGTTGTAGGACACTCGCATATGGAGATAGCGAGAGTTAACAAATCGCGGATTTGACAAGGAACGGTCCAAAGAACATGCTCACCAAGGACCTAAATCGCGTGGAGATAGCAAACAAGGTTAATGGAAAGAGAAGCCCGTGAGGGCAAGCGTTACCAGGTGCACATTTTAAATTCAATTGCATAAATAGTAATATGCAACAAATATGTAGAAATTGAAAGTTGCATATGTAGATTAAAAACTTGGAAAAACCCGAATAGAAAATGTATTTGGGATATTGTTTCCAAGAGAAACAAATAGAGGCATTACTTACATAGGGCGTGATGTGAAAACTATAAAAAGGTCATGCGTGTCATGTGTTAATCACTTACTCTGGCCAAGTAAGTAGTGGCATATGATACCATGAACTTATTGTAGCGGACACATTTACATCCGATGTAGTAAGGACGGGGTGAGTGGGACAAATAAAAAAAGTACCCAAATGAATCAAATGAGCAAAATATTTGATAATAAAGTAGACGCACAGCCGGGTGACGGAAGCATGTTACATTAGGATAATGAGCCCGAGTGAAGGGACAAAGATTGATGCAAAATGATTAAGATATGTATTGGGAGGGGGTGTATTTACACTCGAACCCGGAAAATAAAAACATGTAAAATGATTAAGATATGTATTGAGAGGGGGTGTACTTACACTCGAACCCGGAAAATGCAAATATGTCTCTTAACGGGCCGTTTTTGTAAAACGTCAAACTTGAGAACAAAGTAGGAATATGAAAACGAAACGAAGTCATAATGCATACCGTAAGGGTTGCAATAACAACGACTTCGGCAAAACGCCCGGTTGGTGGGTAAGGAATTAAACGCGTGTGTGGACCGAGAAAACGGGAACTCGAATGGAAAGTCAAAAGACTCGGGTTTTGGGTCATGACTAAAGGACGACAAGATACTGCAAATAGAAATTATGATAAATTACGTTCAACTATTTTAAAGCTGAACGGGTCGAGCAAAGACTGAAGTTTGACATTCATAAGTGATGAATTTTCACACGAACAGGTCAAACAAATTTAATAAAGAATGACACTTGCTAAAGTAAGTAAGCGCGAATTGAATAAATAAAAGTGTGAAATATTAATAAACCTATGTAAAGGAGTTATAGGCGTTAAAAACATTAAAATAAAAGAACCCGGGTAATGGGACGTAAAGAAGTATAGGTAAGAACCGGGTAACGGTAAGTGTAGGGCAAACCGATGTATAATTGACATTAGAAATCAAGAAGTCGGAAAGATAATTCGAAAGAAAACAATATAGCCTTAGACTAAGCTCAAGGTCAAATGAAATCTAAAAAGTAAAGGTGAATAATTATATATATATATATATATATATAAAGGGGTGCCTTAATGCCATATGCGTATATAAACGTATACACATTTGAATAAAGACTCGAATAAAAGATGATCAACGGGATCATCATAACCTACGGGATATAAATTAGTGTAAAGGTCTACGGGGCCAAAATGACCCACGGGTCATGAATTGAAGCAAAAGGGATCATAAGGGCCCCGCCTTAAAGAGGTGAAAGCTTAAGGAAATAGCCTACGAGGTTAAGTGAAGGAACCTACGGGTCAATAGTGTAAGGTGAGGGAACTTGTTATGATTCCCCGCGTAAAACGAGAACGGAAAACAATAAATTATGAGTTGTCAATTTCCTTGATATGAGTGATTGACATAGTTAAAGAGAAAAATGTTAAACTAAAATTCAGTTTTAGTAAGAAATAACGTTCTGACAAATATGAATACTATAAGACGAATTCGGAAATAACAAATATCAAAGAGTATGGGTCTTAACATCGATAGGTGCGAGACGATACATTCGCAAAGAAGAAGTATGATAAAGAAAAGTTGAATTAAACTTAAACGTGACGTGACACGCTCACGGACAAGAAAAGAAATATAGAAAATGATCACGTTGTAACATGGGTTACGGGGTATGAAGTGACGGCGACTAATTAGTCTAGCCGGTAAAACTATTCGAAGTTAAGAAAGCGTCATAACAAATATAAGTGCTTGATAATATAACACAAGTGCGGGATAAACCTGTTAAGAGACTAACGAGACTAAGTGGTCAAATGAAAACACAATCAATAAAAATAAAGGGTTATAAGCTGTAAGTAACGGCCCGCGAGGCCTTACACATGAAAGACATACGCGTCAGTATACATGAAAACTTTTGACCAAAAGAAACGGGAGCCTTGAAAACGAAACTAGGTTCGTTTGATTAAACCAATGAACTACGTAAATAAGGTTTCGGGGACGAAACCTCTTTAAGGGGGGTAGACTTGTAACATCCCGAAAACGGGTTTGGTAATCAAATTCCGTTAATACTACGGGACGGGTAAAATACAGTTAGTGTTAAACTTACCCGGTAAAATTTAGGATTTAATTAAATAAATCTAATATTTATTAAAAGGATGAGAAATACTTTGAGAAAGCAAAGTATATAAACGGCCCCGAGATTTAATGGGACTTTAAATAAAACGGGTTGAGAACAAGATAAAGTAACTAGGTAATAAATAACCTAGTACAAGTCTTGTTATTACATGAAAGAACAAAATATCAAGTTATAAACTAAATAAAAGTAGAGGGGCCTATGTTGTTAAAATCTAAACTTATATTATTAAGTTTGAAAAAAAAAACCAAACACCCCATTTAGGTGCCTGGTTCGATCAACAGGAGGAGGAGGGCGACCCCCACTCTCAATACCCTAACAACTCACTAATTTCACAAATTGAAGGCTCAAACCAAGTTAAAATAAAAAATCGAGCATGGGTTATTGATCCTCATCACAAGAAGATTACAAGGTATGTAAAATTTGATGAAAACTCTCAACTTGAAATTCTCATGAAATTGGGAAAATCTGAAATTCATGGTTGCATGTTTGTTTTATGATGAATTAGGAACAACATAGTGTCTAGGGACAAACCCTAGACAAATACAAGTTGAAATCATGTGAAATTTTAGTAAAATCCATGAACACCATTGTAGGTGATTAGTGGGTTATGTAGAATTTGATGAACACTAGGATTTCAAATGTTGTTCTAGTGTAATTTGATATTTATGAAGCGATTTCTGATTTATTGATGTTAACCTTTATATAAAATAGACCGATTGATGTTAAATTTGGCTATATGACAAGTTATGAACTTGATAATGAATCATGTAAATGTCTGCCTATAAGGTGTTTGTTAAAACGCCTAAGAGAAAGCTAAGATGTTAAGTTTCGAATAAAAACGCATATTCGAATGACATTGTGAAATATGCGCTATACATCATGAATGGAGTTCTAAACACATCGTTGATTGAACTCTATAGACAAAGGAGTCGAGTTTTCAAGCGGACAAACCGGAGTGGACATGCGCTTGAAGGGAACGCTTTAAAGGTACGCGACTTGTCGTCTCGTTACATTTATACAGACAAGCTTAGTTAAAATATGTTTAAAGTGATATAGTGAAAATGGTTGAGTTGGTATATCAATGAGGTGATGGAATTCACTCGACAACCAAACGGGTCAAACTATTAGTTAAAATAATAGTGAAAACAAAAGAAAATAAAGACACCATTTGGTAAAAGTTATAATGGGTTGGACACATTAAGAAAATGTCTTTTATGTAGTAAAACTCACGGCGCGAACCGGAATTGGTTCAAGGAGCATGATGAAATTAATATACCATCATACGTTGATAAATGGTCATGTCGACTAAACGGGTCAAATGGTGTGTTAATACCATTTGACATTAATAATTGACGACTACTTGTTGAGTTTTGTGATTACAGGTAATAACATGTGTTGCATTGCTTTAATTAGAAAATTTAAAGCAAGAGGTATGTAAATGGGTTAATGCTATGACCCGAGCCAGGTACGCATATATGGACTTATAGTTAAAAGTGCAAAGAAGGTCAAATATCTAGCCGAAATCCTTCATTTCAAAAATGAAGGATTAAATGTGACCAAAGAGCCCTTAATAGGTAAACAGTGTAAACGACCCTTAGAGGTTGTTTAGAAACTTATATTATGAGTTTGTAACCCCTAGATGTGTATAAAAGTTCTAAGCAAAAATATTTGTGGGTCGAACGCCTAGAAATAGTCAATTGCGAAAAATGACCAACCGATGGGTAAAATTGGGAAAAAGGGGTTCATGTGTTAAATCCACCACAAAATAGTTGTGGTGGAATATTTGTAGTTAATTAGACATGGAAATTTTGTAGTATCAAAAGAAAAGCACAAGTTCTAGACTAAAATGCGTAAATACCCCTAACGGGTTAAAATAGAAGTATTAGCGAAACAGGTTAAGAATGTGTAATAACCCGTGATTTGAACCTTGTACAATAGGAAATAATCATAATAATATGTTTACAAAAGAAACAAGGGCCACAAACAAGTTTGTTAGATGAAATCACGAACGGGTAAAAAGTTGGTAAAAAGGGTAATAAGCCGAAGAGTTAAAAGTCTGAAATTTTATTATGTTGGATGTTGGATTTTAACTCCGTAAGATGGAGAATTAAATTACGGACGCGTGGGAAAAAGAATCGGGTAAAATGGATCAATAACGAAGAAGTTATGGCCGTTTCCGTGAAATCGGGTTGAGCTGGGTATGTACAGCAACTAATTAAGCATCAGTCTGTGAAAAAGGGGGCCTAGCGTCACGCGACGCCCCCTGTTCCAGAAATAAATTTGTTTTGTTGTTGTTTGACCCATGTAACTTTTTATACTTATTATTTAACTATCAAAACTAACTTTTAAGTTGGTTTTGATCATAGGTGATTGCCAAGAGTGCCTGGATGAAGATCAAGCTCGATGAGGAACCGAACACGATAACATACAAGCTTCCGCGCGACGTTTCGTCGTATCTTTTAAATGACGAATTCAATTACATTAAGTTGTATAGTTTTGAAATGTTGTAACATGTTGGAATGTTAGTATGTAAAGTTTTTGTAAAGTCACATTTAGCATTAAAATGTGTATTTATTTAATAAAATCTTGATATATAAGATGGGCGTTACATCATTACCTTAGGCTATTTGATGTGAGCTAAATTTCAGCTCGGGTGGTTTGCTATTAAATACTTGGTTTTGTTAACACTTAGTTAACTAATCAGAATCAGATATTTTTTTACAAAACCAAAATAGCTTAACTTGAATGTGCTTCTGATGTATCATTTCTGGCCAAACCTGATTTAATACATCTATTTATTGTTCAAGTATTATAAAAGCTATGTTGAGTATGCATTACAAACGTGAAATGTCTTAGTTCTGGCCAAAGCTGATTTAATTCATTTATGTTTAGCATGCTTGACAAGTGCATAACTAAAGTGATTGTCTCATTTCTGGCCAAAGTTGATTTGTCACGATTACTTTGCACACATACTTAAATGATTACACTTCTGGCCAAAGCTGATTTGTCTTCGTTTAAGTAGAATTTTTTAACTAAGTCTATTATTTTGATGTTAGTAATAGACAATATCACAGCTTCATAATTAAAATGGTCATTATTTATGCATGCCTTAGTATAACATGCCCTTAGATCATATTAGGACTTCTTTCTTAGTATCATAACTTGCTCATCTTATTTCCACTATCAGCACCCAATTGCGGGATTCCACCTTTGACTGGTGATAACTTTGCTGAATGGAAGGATGCCCTCATGCTTACACTAGGATTGCTAGATTTCGATTATGCTCTTAGAGAGAATAAGCCAGCGGACCTTACCACTCAAAGTACTGCTGCTGAGCAGATAGTTCACGAAAAATGGACTAGGTGTAACCGCATGTCTCTCATGTTCATGAAGCAATCCATTCACAATGCAATTAGAGACGCTATTCCTGATTCTGAGGATGCTAAAACCTACCTGGCTTCTGTGGAGGCTCAATTCAAAGGAACATCAAAAGCACACGCTAGCACTCTTATCCTCAAGCTGGTGACGACTAAGTATGATGGGAAGAGTGGCATTCGCGAACACATCATGATGATGCATGACATGGCCAATAAGCTGAAAGGGCTAGAGATGGAAATCAGTGATGGTTTTCTTGTTCACTTCATCATCACTTTGCTTCCTTCGTCCTATGAAGCATTCAAGATCAATTACAACACTCAGAAGGATAAATGGACGATGAGTGAGCTGGTCGCTATGTGCGTACAGGAGGAAGAGCGTATGAAGATGGATCGCACTATTGATGTTGCTAACTTCACCACCTCCAACTCTAAAAAGAGGAAGAACAATTATCAAAGAAAGTATGCTTCCAAAGTCCAAAAGCCAAATCCTAATACAAGTGCACCTTCCAGCTCTAAGAGCTCCTTAGGCAAACCCTATTGCAAGTTCTGTAAGAAAACAGGACATAAGCAAAAGGAATGCCCTGACTTCAAGGAGTGGCTGGCTAAGAAAGGTAACAATTTTTTCATGATACTTGAGTCCTTTAATTTAAATGTTCCTGCTAATTCTTGGTGGTTTGATTCTGGTTCTATGGTTCATGTAACTAACTCTACTCAGGGATTCCTTTCAATCCGGAAGCTGGGAAGAAACCAAAGAACACTTAAAGTTGGGGATGATCGGGAATTAGAAGTGAAGGCCATAAGAACACTACAATTATTTTTGAAAACTGGTTTATGTATTAAGCTTTATGATACCTTATATGTTCCTGAGGTAACTCGGAACCTTGTATCAGGACCAAAGTTAGACATGGACGGTTTTGTCGTTTCTCATGGTCATCGCAAACTCTATATTCTCTATGATTCCGTTGTTTATGGTACTGGCATTCTGGATGGTGGTCTCTATAGATTAGAACTAGATGATAATTTTTCCAAATCTTTGTTGTCATATAATATTAATGAATCACTCACAAAGATGAAACAAATTCGAGACTAAGAGACTTCATCTATGTTGTGGCATCAACGTTTAGGCCACGTCTCAAGAGAACGATTAAATCGTCTCGTAAAGGATGAAGTCTTACCTCCTCTCGATTTCACTGATTTTGGAACATGTGTCAAATGTCTTAAAGGCAAAATGACATTAGCGAATAAGAAAGGTGCCACTAGGAGTTCTAATTTATTAGAACTCATTCACACTGACATTAGTGCTCCTTACCAAATCACTGGCATAACAGGACATACTTCATTTATCACTTTCATTTATGATTATTCTCGTTATATGTACTTGTATCTTATTAAGGAAAAGTCTGAATCTCTTACAACTTTTAAAGATTATAAAGCTGAAGTTGAAAAGCAATTATCGTCAGATTAAAGTTGTGAGATCAGGTAGAGGCGGTGAATATTATGGAAGACATACTGATGTGGGTCAAGCTCCTAGTCCATTTTATGAGTTTTGTAAGGGCCAGGGGATTGTGAACCAATACACCATGCCTGGTACACCTCAGCAGAATGGTGCGCAGTATGTTAGCCAACACTAATTTACCATTATTCCTCTCGACTGAAGCGTTAAAAGCAGTTGTTCATATACTCAATAGAGTTCCTTGTAAGTCTGTCCCTAAAACTCCTTATGAACTTTGGACAGGAAGGAAACCGAGTCTTAAATATATGAAAGTATGGGGCTGCATTGCTGAAGCAAAACTCTATAATCCTTTCCTAAGGAAACTTGACCCTAAAACAGTTACCTATTTCTTTATTGGGTATCCTGATCATTCAAAGGGTTATCGTTTCTATTGTCCTTCCCATGTCACCCGTATTGTTGAAACCAAGCGTGCTGCGTTCCTGGAGGATTTCAAGGTCAGTGGGAGCAGTACCAACCCTTACGAAGAATTGCAATAAGTACAAGACGCGGGGGGGATACTCGTCGCTTACCATTAGTCCGTTTACTCCTCTTGTACCCCATGCAACAACTGCACCTGAAGCCACTGCACAAACTCCATCACCACAATCAAAACCCATTATACCTCATAACGAAGGCACATCAAACGCTCAAAACCAAGATAACGCGGAATCCGATAATCAACTCAGGAGGTCATCTAGGCAAAGAAGGCCTACTAATTGGGATGATTATGTTACCTACCTGACTGAAATGGATGCAGGAAAGCTCAATGATCCTACCTCTTATAATGAAGCCATTAACAGTGACCAGTCTTCTGAATGGAATAAAGCAATGATTGATGAGCTTGAATCCATGAAGAAAAATGACGTTTGGGATTTGGTCGAATTACCCAGCGGTGTTAAACCTGTAGGTAGGGGTGTGCATGGGTCGGTTTGGGTCGGTTTTTACTATTAATCATAACCATAACCGCTAGTTTGGTTATGGAGTTTTGGTAACCATAACCATAACCAAACTTCGGTTATGGTTCGGTTTTGGTTAATTTCGGTTACGTAACCAAGCAAGGTTTGAAATAAAATAGGGTTGTGCACGATTTGAACTTATCTTGAGCCTATTTTATAAGATAACGAAGACTAAGCTTTTTGGTTAAACTACCGATTTGGAGTTCTTTTTAATAAGGTAATTCTCAAACAAAAACAATTATGGCCATAACACCTTAGTTCTTTATCAAAATGAATGACATCTACATCAAGATCATTTTGTTACTAACATACTTTTATCTTAGTAAAAACCCTCTATATGGTTTTGTAAAACACAAATATATTATATAAAGTTAACATCACAACTTCGATTCGGTTTTGGTTATATTCGGTTAACCAAAGCTTCATAACCATAACCATAACCGATTGAGCGGTTAGACAAAGTTTCATAACCATAACCATTGGTTATATTGGTTATCGGTTATTAGTGGTTCGGTTATGTCGGTTATGGTTCGGTTATCGGTTATGGTGGTTAATTTGCTCACCCCTACCTGTAGGTTGTAAATGGGTGTTCAAAACAAAACTGGATCCGAATGGGAATGTTGAACGCTACAAAGCGAGATTGGTTGCAAAGGGCTACACTCAGAAAGAGGGAATTGACTATCAAGAGACTTTTTCACCTGTCTCTCGTAAATATTCATTAAGGATCGTTATGGCCCTAGTAGCTCATTTTGATTTAGAGCTGTATTAGATGGACGTCAAAACTGCTTTCCTTAACGGAGACTTAGACAAAGATGTTTACATGAAACAACCTGAAGGCTTTAAACTTGAAGGTCAGGAGCATCTAGTCTGTAAGTTGAAGAAATCCATTTATGGGTTAAAACAAGCATCACGTCAATGGTACCTCAAGTTTGATGAAGTCATGAAGAGGCAAAGTTTTATGAAGAATCAAGTGGATCAATGCACCTACCTCAAGATGAGTGGGAGTAACTTTGCTATACTTGTCCTTTACGTAGATGATATTCTATTGGCAAGTAATAGTTTAAACATGTTGCATGAGTCGAAGCGGTTACTCTCGCATAACTTCGACATGAAGAATCTTGGAGATGCTTCTTATGTCATTGGCATCGAAATTCACTGAGATAGATACAAAGGGATCTTAGGATTGTCTCAAAAGACTTACATAGATCGTGTCCTTACACGTTACAACATGCAACAGTGCAAACCCTCAGTCGCTCCAGTAGTTATGGGAGATGTTTTCGATTCATTCCAGTGTCCGACAACAGAGGTTAAAAAGGAGCAAATGAGCCAGATACCTTACGCGTCAGTAGTCGGGAGCCTGATGTATGCTCAAGTCTGTACTCGCCCAGATATCGCTTATATTGCTGGAATGCTAGGCCGTTATTAGACTAATCCTAGTCCAGGTCACTGGAAAGCAGCTAAGAAGGTCCTTAGATATCTGCAAGGGACGAAAGACTATAAACTGACTTATAGAAGAAGTGATCACTTAGAAGTGGTAGGTTATTCTGATTCTGACTTTGCCAAATGTAAAGATGACAAGAAATCCACTTCGGGCTACATCTTTATGTTAGCAGGCGGACCTATCTCATGGAAGAGTCATAAACAACAGTTAACTCCAACTTCCACAATGATGGCAGAATACATCGCTGTTTACAATGCAACCTGTCATGGAATGTTGCTTAGAAATCTGATCACTGGACTCAAAATCATTAATTCCATTTCTAGACCATTGAAGCTTTACTGTGATAACTCAGCTGCCGTTAGTTTCTCGAACAGTAAAAGTTCGACTGGAGCTGGTTTATATCTCGATACAAAATATTTGTTCATATGTGAACGAGTTGAGGAAAATAATCTTTGTATTGACTATATTATTACTAAAGATATGCTTGCGGATCCGATGACTAAAGGTCTCCTACCTAAAGTTTTCGAAGAACATGTATCGAATATGGGACTTACTAAAGACCTTATTTAATAGCATATTGTACTAGCATATGTTTTAATTAATAAAATTTCCTCAGTTTAATTTTGTATGTCTCTAACATATGTTCTGCCGGTGTAATGACATATAGACAAATATAAATACAAATCAGACGCTAAAGGGCTTATAAGTATTTTGATCATAACTATTAGGTTTTAAATTGAGGCTATAGTATGACTAATGGGGGTCCTGAGTCGAATGATGATTCAACGGCTGTATTTCTCTGCTATAGTTCTTGGTTTAAGGCTAAAATGAGTGTTAACTCCTGGCCAGTCTCATCTAATACTCATAATAAATGAATACTCGGCTAAGTGGGAGAATGTGAGATTAAATATATTAATATTATAATATTTAATCTTGTAGCCATTATAATCATTTATATTATATAGATCAAAGTATATTAATAACCTATTAATAATTAGTTGGTAATTGTTGATGGACCATATTACCCTTACTAACTAATTGTGTTTCCTCTTGGGTGTATATATGAGGAGATTATTAGAGAGTTTAAGGGTTACACAAGTTAGACAATTTCACAACCCTCATAACATCATATTCTCGGCTCTCTCTCCCAAATGAAACCAACCCTTGTTTTGGTTCATCACCATCATAACTTTACACTCTAAGGAGGAACCAGATCATCCTGACAAGTATGTCGAACTCAATGGCTGCATCTCTGACTGGATTCTCTGCTGGCCCGTCTGCTGTAACAGGTATGTTATTCATGTTTTCCATTATGTTTAAACAGAACTGATCAACATTTTAGGATTGTATTTCTTTTTCTATCTCAATGATAACGTCATTATTGAACAATGTGAGTATTTGTTTCTTCTTTGTATTGTGTTTTTTGTCAAAGAGCAGAGTTTTGGGTTCAGGTAAAATTGAATGACAACAAAGTTCTTTAACTAATTATTGAGGTGTGTAAATGTGTGAATAGATTTGATTATTGCCATCAGAGTCCATCCAGTTATGATTTGATACTGTGGTTAGAAAAGTGTAAAAGATCAAGCGATGGAATTTGGAGTTGCAAATCAAGATTTAGAAGCTTAAATATTCATTTTCAAGAAGATGAGTTTTGGTAAGCAATTTGTTAACCTAAGATCAAGTTTATATAATTTGTACAAGGCACGTTTTTCAGTTCTTTTCTTTATAATATTTTACAAATGGTAGTTTTGAACTTAATAGAAAGGATGAGATTTGTATCAAAACTGGGGTAACTCAATTACTACTGATTACTGAACATTTAAATTGTTTGATCTCATCACGATATTTAATCATACTTTTGCTATTTAAATCAAACCATCATCACATATCATAATGCTTTATAGCTTTATTGTAATGTAATGAGCTTGATTCCCCTTTTTATACTTGAATGGCATGTATCCTACCAAGTCTTTATCTCGCTTTGCTGACATCAACTCCCTTTATGTTCAAAACTTATTTCTATCATATTTGATTAGAAGGGAGGTGCAATCGGCTACATAGGTTCAATATAGCAGACATAATTTCAAATGAAACTAATGGGCACCAACGAAAGCGAATTATTTTGTGCGGAGAGCGGTAAATGGGTCAATGCCAACTACGTGTGCACTGGCTGCTGCACAGGAAAGTTATGACCATTTTTTTGGTCACATGTGGGTTGGCTAATCAAGTATTGACTCAAGTGTGCTTGTGGATAAATATCCCAGCACAATATGAACTCGGACGATGGCTGAACTAGTAAACACGTGACAGAAGCAGGTACTTCAAAGAAAACTAAAAGGGTCATAAATCTTGTAGCAATGGAAACATTTTGGAGGTTATGGAAGGCGTGTAGTGACCGGGTTTTTAACAGCAAACCTAGCCAGATCATGGCGGCGGTGGATGACGTTAAAGAGCTTGCATTCGTATGGCTTAATTCAAGGTCAAAAATAGATAGCTAGGAGTCGGGGTTATGGGGATGTTATGAGGTGGGTGTGTAAGTTATGTTATGAGGATGATGTTTCTTTTATGTTTTGTATGCTTGTAATATTCCCAGCTATGTTGGGTTTTTTTGTTAGTATATTGGCTGGCTTTGTCGTTAAAAAATGGGTTAGATGATTTTTTATTAAATTAATTTAAAATACAATATCATCATTGTCATTAGCTCTAGATCCGACACTTGATTTTATAAAACACTAGGTTATAGACCCGCGCATTACACGAGTTTGTACAATATAAACGATATAATTATATACTCTTTAAAAAACTATATATAACTAACAGCCTATGTTAATTAGTAAGGAAACTTTATATAAACATTTTTTTATTACCATATGATAATTTACACAACTAACTTGAATTTATCACAAAATCTGGATCATCTTAATTAGTAACACTGAAAATACTATAATAGTCATGTATTACAAAGGTTAAATACTGAAAAACATGTAATACACAAATTTATATATTATTAATATGAATGAAATTACGTATTACGTATCTGAAGGGGTAAAAAACTATAATTGGTATTCGTTTATGCTCAAAGCTATTGAAAAATGCAAGCACTCCTATTTTAGCCAATATCTCTTAGGCCTACATCATTTTGTTAATAGTATCAATAGGATAACAATAATGGTGATTAATATGATCAATAGGATAACAATAATGGTGATTACAATTAAGGTAGTGTTTGGTATGCAAGAATGAGAGGTGGAATGGAATGGACCATTGTGAGGGAATGAAGAAAAGAGTGTTTTGTTGGTCGATGGAATGGAATCGTCCATTCCAAAATGTATTTCATTACCTCAAAATCATTTCATCTATCCTCCCCCTTGTTTTTTTTCCATTTCGTTCCCTCTTCACCCTTAATTAACAACACCACAACCTACCACTGTTGCTACCACCTACCACCACCACCATCATCCGCCGCCGTCACCCACCTCTGCCGCCACCCGCCACCGCGCTGCCACCACCTACCGTCGCCACCCACCTTCGTCCCCGCAACCGCCATCGCCGCCACCTGTGACACCCCAGGAAAACCAGTGAACGATTGAACTTACCTAGCTTCCTCAGTGAGTGCATACCAAATTTCGGGACGAAATTTCCTATTAGTTGGGGATAATGTGACAACCCGTACTCTAGACTTATCTTGTGTATCGTTATATGCTCACGTGAACTATGTTACTTGAACGAATACATGATATGTTATGTGTTACACGGTTGTGTGATTTCGTGATTATATTGAATGTTGCATGTTACGTGATTTAATGTGATTGCATATGTTATTACTTGAACCGATTAGTGAAACATTTACAAGAACCCACTCGGTCCATATGGTTGGACTCGAGACCATGAGAAAACCCATGTGGGGGTTTCGGCCCACATCCCTTGTACGTACACATATATATACATGCACACCGTTAGGGTTTTAGTTTTACAACCTTGCAATCTAGAACACACACACAATTCCTCTCTTCCTCTCGCAACCGGAAAACCGGGAACAATTCTGCTACCGAAGATCTTTAGTCGGACCATCCCCTCCTACTCGTGACCGGTTAGTGTTTCGTATATGTTTGCTTGCTAAATGATTGTCGGATTGTTTGTATGCTTCTGTTCGGAGATGTTTGTTTAACCGAAGGATTCTTGTTATTATGTTGCTTAATATGTTTATGTATTCGGCAATCATGGAATGAATTGGGTTGTATTAGATTGATGGTCTTGTTAACCGGCTATGATTAGAATCGGCTAGATTGGATATGATAGGAAATCATTATAATCTCATGTATGATCAGTCGTGCTTCTGCATATTGTTTATGGTTGTATTGATCTTGGCAGTATGATAATAGATGTCTGGCAGGTTAGGGTTAGGTGTTAAAGGATATCATGAACATGTTGATGACAATACGAAATTGATGTGATAATTGCTATGATTTGATCTGATTGTGAAACTGTCTAAAGTGTTTGCTGAAATTACGGAATGTTAGTTGTTTTGAATTATGGAAACTGTTACAAGCTGTTAGTCACACGGATTGTGAGTCGAGACCGAGATTTGCGAGTCTTGTTGCGACTCGGAACCTCACACGACAGCATGAGCCGAAACCGTGGTTGCGAGTCCCGGTTGCGACTCGTAACCAAACCATGATGAGCCGAGACCAGCTGTTACGACTCGTAACCCCGTTGCGACTCGAGACCGGACTCGAAACCACCTAGTCTCGAAGGATATGCATCTGTCGAGATCTCCCTTGTTGCGACTCGTAATCTTTGTTGCGAGTCGAGACCATGCACGTACACATAATTGGACTTGCACACTGACACGAGCCCAACTTATTGGGCCGGATAACTGGACTTGTTTACACCTCTGTTATTTGGACTACTTATCTGATTGGGCTGATAGGTTGGGTGAATATTATTTGGGCCGGGTTATGTTTGGGCCGAATACTTAGATTGTTTATCGGATTGCTGATACGTGTACATGTTTACCATGAATCCTTGCATACTTGCAACGTGTTAACCTATGTGATACAATATGTGTGCTATATACGAACCTGACTTATGTGATAACCATGATAGGACGTGGTTGACCATTTACTTGCTACCTGTACTCTTTGTGTATCTGCCGAGCAACCCAAGGTGAGTTCACACAGCCAAGGCATGGAGTTCCCAGGGTGGGAATGGGATTGAATAAACTATACGTACATACTTAGTTAACAGAACATAATGATATGAGTCCTCAGGGTGAGGGTGGTGAATGATAAGATACGGCTAGACTAGTATACCCATTTGAACTGATCTTCGCATACACGCCAGGGGTTGGCTGCGATATTATGACTGATCTTCGCACACATGCCTTGGAAAGGTCGCGAACTATATACTAAAACTTCGCACACATGCCAGGGTGGCCGCGATACAAATATACATAGTCTAGAATACTTGAGAACTTTCTCTAATCTTCGCATACATGCCGAAAGGGGCCGCGATACGAATCAATACTATACATGAACATTGAACGAACTAATACGATGCACGATTAGATAAACGAACGCAATGCTTGTTATACCATTCTATTACTGAACTTACTTTCTGTGAACTCGCTCAACTAGTTTGTTGATTATTTGCTGCATGCCTTGCAGGACCTTAGGTATATTATGGAGCTTGCACAGGGAGGAGCAGGTCGTTGTGGGCAAAGGATCGTGAATGATATTTCAACACTTATGATAAATCATGCATACTATTGTTTGGGTTACTTAAATGCTTCCGCTATACTTAACTATTTTATACGTTCAATATGATTGGTGGTTAGGATCCTGGTCAGTCACGCCTCCAAGCGGTGATACTCCGCGGGTGGATTTTGGGGGTGTGACAGATTGGTATCAGAGCCATTGGTTATAGAGAACTAGGTTTTAATATGGGAAAACGTTTTTATTAAAACCAGACTATAACCAGAACAGTGCTCTCAACGTTCCACAACGACGCTTCGCTCCACGTGCAAGACTCGACATCTTAGGTAATAAGGTTTATGTTATTGCCTGTTTGCTAGAACTGCTTAGATCCTTGCTCGCGTTATACTTAGATACACATGACTTTGTTACATGAGAACACCTACGTGCTTACACTTTTCTGTCATCGCCCTACTCGCAAACCACTCTCGCTTACGTTACTTTTACTATGAAGATCATGTCTGGACGAATCAACATGACACAAGCCCAGCTAGAGGCTCTCGTTCAAGCTCAAGTTGATGCGGCACTTGCAGCTGCTCAAGCAGGTAGTATACCCTGCAGTCATAACTTACGCTAGGATCCTTAGATCCTACATTCCTAAGCTAGCTCTTGTATTTAAACTTTGCCCTATTCGTACACAATAGGTCAACCAGCGCAGCAAGTTTGCACCTTTAAGAACTTCATGGACTGTCGTCCAAATTCCTTCAGCGGCACAGAGGGGGCAGTGGGACTCCTCCACTGGTTTGAGAAGCTAGAATCCGTATTCGAAATGTGCGAGTGCCCTGAGGCTCGCAAGGTCAAGTTTGCCACCGGCACCTTGGAAGGAATAGCACTGACTTGGTGGAACGCCCAAGTTCAAATCTTAGGGTTGGCAGCTGCTAACGCCACACCCTGGAACGACTTCAAGGAACTCATTAAGAGGGAATATTGCACGCGTGAAGATATTCACAAGCTGGAAGACGAGTTGTATAATCTAAGGATGGTGGGATCTGAGATCGAAGCGTATACTAAACGGTCGAATGAGTTGGCCGTTCTGTGTCCAACTATGGTGGACCCTCCATATAAGCGCATTGAGTTGTATCTCAAGGGATTGGCGCCAGAAATTCAGAGCCACGTGACTTCGGCTAATCTCGAAAACATCCAGGAAATTCAACGCCTCGCTCATCGCATTACCGACCAGGCAGTGGATCAGAATAAACTACCAAAGCGTGTCAACGCTACTGCTACAGTCACTCCAGCTGCTACTTCTGCTACACCCAGCGACAACAAACGGAAATGGGATGGGGATTCCGATCAGTCTCAAGTACAGCAGCGCAGAACGAACGACTACCAGAATCCGAGTCAGCAATCATCTGGCAGTCAGGAGCAGGGTGGATACAGGGGAGTACACCCACTATGTAACAAGTGTAACAAGCACCACAGTGGAAGGTGTCGCAAGGAACGTTGCCAGAGATGTTTCAAGATAGGGCACGAAGCCAAAGATTGCAGGAGCTCACGACCTGCAAACCAGAATCAGCAACTTCCACCACCAGTTCCTCAGAACCCACAGCAGCAGCAGCCACAGCGTGGAAATCGGGGATGTTTCCAGTGTGGGGCAGAAGGTCATTACAAGCGCGATTGCCCGCAGTTGAACCAGAATCAGAACAACAACAATAACCAGGGCAATGGGAACAACAACAACAACAATGGCAACGAGGCAAGGGGTCGAGCTTTCATGCTAGGACAAGGAGACGCTGTTTGAACTTATAACTCGTTTTGGGATTTTCTTTATTATGTCTCTATTATTCGAACAAAGTTTGGTTTGAACGTGAATCGTATTGGGTTTTATAGATTATTTTAGCTACTATACTTTATGTTTGATATGATGGATGGTTTGATATGTTTGAACGCACCTGCCGTATTTAAGGACCTTATGAACAGGGTGTGCAGACCCTACCTAGACGAGTTCGTCATAGTACTCGAGAAGTCCACTTCCCAGGCCACGTAGTGAACAAGGATGGGATCCGTGTCGATCCATCCAAGGTAGACTCGACCAGAAATCGGCCTACACCACGTACTACAGACGGTTTACGCAGGGATTTCTCGGAGATTGCTCAGCCACTTACGCTACTGACACAGAAGGATGTCACCTATTGCTGGGGAGAGTCCCAGGAGACTGCTTTTCAGCGCGACAAGGTTATCGCTTTCGCCTCTCGTCAACTCAAAATTCACGAACGGAACTACACGACGTACGACTTAGAGCTGGGAGCTGTTGTTTTTCGCGCTTAAGATATGGCGACACTACCTGTACGGTACCAGGTGCACGATTTACACCGATCACAGGAGTCTCGAGCATATCCTTAAGCAGAAGGATTTAAGCATGCGTCAACGGCGATGGGTTGGATTATTTAGCGACTACAGGTGAGCCATCACGTACCATCCAGGCAAGGCCAATGTTGTGGCGGACGCCCTCAGTCGGAAGGACACTTTACCTCAGCGCATGCGAGCGCTACAGCTTACGATCCAGTCTAGCCTGCCAGCACAGATACGAACTGCTCAGATAGAAGCACAGAAGCCCGAAAACGTCAAGGCTGGAGCCTTACGCAGCACACAACAACGATTAGGACAGAAGGCAGACGGCGCCTACTATGTAACGGGGCATATTTGGGTCTCACTTAACGACGGTCTACGCGAACTTGTGATGGATGAAGCTCACAAGTCTTACCACTCAGTACATCCAGGATCGGATAGAACGTACTACGACATCAGCACTACTTATTGGTGGCCTAGTATGAAGGCCCACATCGCTACGTACGTTGGAAAACGCTTGACCTGTGCGGGAGTCAAGGTTGAATACCGGAAACCAGCTGGCCTACTTCAGCAGCCTAAGATACTACGATGGAAATGGGAAGAAATTTCCATCGATTTTGTTACAGGCCTACCTAGATCCCAGCGTGAGAACGATACCATATGGGTGATCGTGGATTGACTCACCAAGTCTGCACATTTCCTACCGATTAAGGAAACGGACAAGTTCTCCACTCTCGCAGACATCTACCTTAGAGAAGGTTGTTTCGAGGCACGGGGTGCCCACGTCCATCATTTCGGATCGCGATGCACGATTCACGTCAGAACTTTGGCAAGCAATGCACAGACCATTCGACTCACGATTAAACATGAGCACAGTAGCATACAAACCGCTCCATTCGAGGCATTGTACGGACGTAGATGCCGGTCACCTCTCTGTTGGGCAGAGGTGGGGGATAGTCAGAATTTCGGGTCCAGAAATTGTAGTGGACGCCACAGAAAAGATTGCACAGATACGACAACGCATGGCGGCAGCACGCGACTGTCAGAAAGCCTACGCGGGCAAGCGTAGAAAGCCATTGGAATTTCAGGTCGGGGACCATTCGAGATCATAGAACGTACAGGCAGGGTAGCCTATAGATTGAACCTATCAGCTGAACTCGGGGCAGTTCACAATGTCTTTCATGTATCGAACTACCGACGAGCGGTTACAGTTCGTCGAGGAACCAGTAGAAATCACGGACCGGGATGTGAAGGTCCTCAAACACAAGAGAATCCCTCTTGTCCGAGTTTGTTGGAACTCCAAACGTGACCCAGAGTACACCTAAGAACGCGAAGACAGGATGACAGAAAAGTACCCCCAGTTATTCGAAACCAATGCTACCACTACTGAGGCTGAAGCTACTACTTCGGAATTTCGGGACGAAATTCCAGATCAACGGGGGGAGGATGTGACACCCCAGGAAAACCAGTGAACGATTGAACTTACCTAGCTTCCTCAGTGAGTGCATACCAAATTTCGGGACGAAATTTCCTATTAGTTGGGGATAATGTGACAACCCGTACTCTAGACTTATCTTGTGTATCGTTATATGCTCACGTGAACTATGTTACTTGAACGAATACATGATATGTTATGTGTTACACGGTTGTGTGATTTCGTGATTATATTGAATGTTGCATGTTACGTGATTTAATGTGATTGCATATGTTATTACTTGAACCGATTAGTGAAACATTTACAAGAACCCACTCGGTCCATATGGTTGGACTCGAGACCATGAGAAAACCCATGTGGGGGTTTCGGCCCACATCCCTTGTACGTACACATATATATACATGCACACCGTTAGGGTTTTAGTTTTACAACCTTGCAATCTAGAACACACACACAATTCCTCTCTTCCTCTCGCAACCGGAAAACCGGGAACAATTCTGCTACCGAAGATCTTTAGTCGGACCATCCCCTCCTACTCGTGACCGGTTAGTGTTTCGTATATGTTTGCTTGCTAAATGATTGTCGGATTGTTTGTATGCTTCTGTTCGGAGATGTTTGTTTAACCGAAGGATTCTTGTTATTATGTTGCTTAATATGTTTATGTATTCGGCAATCATGGAATGAATTGGGTTGTATTAGATTGATGGTCTTGTTAACCGGCTATGATTAGAATCGGCTAGATTGGATATGATAGGAAATCATTATAATCTCATGTATGATCAGTCGTGCTTCTGCATATTGTTTATGGTTGTATTGATCTTGGCAGTATGATAATAGATGTCTGGCAGGTTAGGGTTAGGTGTTAAAGGATATCATGAACATGTTGATGACAATACGAAATTGATGTGATAATTGCTATGATTTGATCTGATTGTGAAACTGTCTAAAGTGTTTGCTGAAATTACGGAATGTTAGTTGTTTTGAATTATGGAAACTGTTACAAGCTGTTAGTCACACGGATTGTGAGTCGAGACCGAGATTTGCGAGTCTTGTTGCGACTCGGAACCTCACACGACAGCATGAGCCGAAACCGTGGTTGCGAGTCCCGGTTGCGACTCGTAACCAAACCATGATGAGCCGAGACCAGCTGTTACGACTCGTAACCCCGTTGCGACTCGAGACCGGACTCGAAACCACCTAGTCTCGAAGGATATGCATCTGTCGAGATCTCCCTTGTTGCGACTCGTAATCTTTGTTGCGAGTCGAGACCATGCACGTACACATAATTGGACTTGCACACTGACACGAGCCCAACTTATTGGGCCGGATAACTGGACTTGTTTACACCTCTGTTATTTGGACTACTTATCTGATTGGGCTGATAGGTTGGGTGAATATTATTTGGGCCGGGTTATGTTTGGGCCGAATACTTAGATTGTTTATCGGATTGCTGATACGTGTACATGTTTACCATGAATCCTTGCATGCTTGCAACGTGTTAACCTATGTGATACAATATGCGTGCTATATACGAACCTGACTTATGTGATAACCATGATAGGACGTGGTTGACCATTTACTTGCTACCTGTACTCTTTGTGTATCTGCCGAGCAACCCAAGGTGAGTTCACACAGCCAAGGCATGGAGTTCCCAGGGTGGGAATGGGATTGAATAAACTATACGTACATACTTAGTTAACAGAACATAATGATATGAGTCCTCAGGGTGAGGGTGGTGAATGATAAGATACGGCTAGACTAGTATACCCATTTGAACTGATCTTCGCATACACGCCAGGGGTTGGCTGCGATATTATGACTGATCTTCGCACACATGCCTTGGAAAGGTCGCGAACTATATACTAAAACTTCGCACACATGCCAGGGTGGCCGCGATACAAATATACATAGTCTAGAATACTTGAGAACTTTCTCTAATCTTCGCATACATGCCGAAAGGGGCCGCGATACGAATCAATACTATACATGAACATTGAACGAACTAATACGATGCACGATTAGATAAACGAACGCAATGCTTGTTATACCATTCTATTACTGAACTTACTTTCTGTGAACTCGCTCAACTAGTTTGTTGATTATTTGCTGCATGCCTTGCAGGACCTTAGGTATATTATGGAGCTTGCACAGGGAGGAGCAGGTCGTTGTGGGCAAAGGATCGTGAATGATATTTCAACACTTATGATAAATCATGCATACTATTGTTTGGGTTACTTAAATGCTTCCGCTATACTTAACTATTTTATACGTTCAATATGATTGGTGGTTAGGATCCTGGTCAGTCACGCCTCCAAGCGGTGATACTCCGCGGGTGGATTTTGGGGGTGTGACACCACCCAACTTCGCCACTGCCACCTCCGATCATCGCCACCACCCACCTTCAATCATCGCCGCCACCATTGCCACTGCCACCTCCGATCACCGCCACCACCCACCGCCACCACCGCTACCACCTCCGACAACCGTCACCGCTGCTACCACACCCCTTTCAGAGGTGGAAGCACGAGGTGTGATCATGAAAGGTTCTCATTGCATACGATAAGTAAACATGCTACATGATATAAAACAAAATCCAACTTGCCATTCAAAGCTTGATCATCCAAAATACAAATTTAGTTTAAAGTTTACATCACAACAAAAGATAATTGTTGGAAAATTTACAACATCATTTGAAATCAAAGATCAAGGTTTTGCTTCCTATATCACCGCAAGGAGGCGGGATATAGTAAACAAATCCATCAAAAGGTGGAAATGGAGTATGGAGACTAAACATCTTGGAACATGAAACTACATCTTGAACAAAAGGGCCTGCGAGCATTTCCACTAATTTCCTGAAATACATGTAAGTTTAAAAATCGTCAACAAAAGTTTGTGTGAATTCATGCAGATTGTATAACATGTAATAGTTGTAGCTGTATAAAAACATGGTATGTAATTGTAAAATGTATTTTTTGTTGGTGCACTGATGTCTGCTGACTATGTCTTATCGAGTCTTATGTCTAGATAGGTTAAACGAATGCACAAACGTGATAGGATTAGGGTTGTTTAGGGTTGAAATGGTCCTGGTCGTTTGAAATACTCCTGCCCGTTTGAAGATGCTTGGTCGTTTGAAGCATGTTCGTTTGAACATGTTGTGTCTCGTTCAAACGGTCAGCCTGGGTCTATAAATAGTTGTTCATTTCAAACGGTTACAGAAGTATGTATGTGTGTGTGAGCAAAGGTGCTGCCGGATTTCTGTCAAATTCATTGTAAAGGCTCGCAATCAGTAATAGAAAGGAAAATTGAAAGGAACAAGCTGTTTTGACTTGATTTACTTTGATTCCGCCTCTGTAAACTAAGATGAACTACCTTTACTGACATTTAAGGTCACCGGATCGGTCCAACAAGTGGTATCAGAGCTCAGGATGAGGAGTTCATACCAAATTCAGCTTGAAATTACCGGATTATCTCACTTCTACCTTTCTTTTCTGATTTGATCTAGTTGTCACGGTTAAAATGGCTTAAAACGTTCACATATCAAACGAAATACACTATTAACGAATCCTTGAAAGTTTGGAAACAAAATTCGACTTAAAAGTGATAAGAATGGACTAAAAACAGGGTTCCGTTTGGACGAAACATAGGTGGTTCGTTTGAAAACAAACATTCCGTTTGAATATATCGTTTGAAAATGAACACTTCCCTTTGAAAACAGACGTTTTGTTTGAACTATCGTTTGAATTGAACCATACCGTTTGAAATTGGTCATATCATTTGAAACTATATCGTTTGAAAGGGGTTTCGTTTGAAACGTGTGTTATCTCAAACGGAATAGTCCATTTCGTTTGAAGAGAAGCAGTTCGTTTGAGGGAAGCCATTTCGTTTGAAAGACTATCGTTTGAACCATTCCGCTTGAACAGATTCCGTTTGAATCTGTCATTATTTTTTCAAAACCAAAAATATTTCTAAGTGTTTGTTGATTTTTCAGGTACATTCACGATGGATGATATTTTCTTGAACCCATTCAGCGACATGTACGCATTCACGGGAAATTCCGGAAACAATGATACGTCTTCAAGCAATACGAACGAGAGTCCGCCGAAAGAAAAGAAAAAGGAAGCTTGGGAATCGGAAAGTGCTTTTGGAACTTTCAATAAACCCCCAAAGCTTATGGCTATCGAGGAGTACAGTCGGTGGTCCAGAAAGTTTGAAGATTGGATGATGGCCTTTGCATTTCCAAGTTGGAAAAGTTTGAAGAACGGTTATGAAAATGGAAACAAAAATGGTGAATCATTAAGAACAACGGAAGAGATTGATGCATTTGTGGCTGAACAAAAATGTGTGGCTTTGTTATTCCAGTCTGTCCGGGAAGACATCATCTCTTTGATCGACTATTCAAATGCAAAAGATCTTTAGCAAAAGCTAGAAAAGAAATGTCTAGGAAGTACTGAAATTGTAAAAAGTAAAAAGAAACTTCTTAGGAAAGAGTTTGATATGTTTGGTTGTCTTAAGAATGAGTCAGTTTGTAAAATGATAGAAAGGTTCGGTCATCTGAAGCTAGAATTAGCAAGACATGAGATAAAGTATTCTGATGAAGAACTTGTTGACAAACTGTTCGATTCATTACCAGACGAGGTGGATTGGAGATACTATGCGCTTATGCTGAAAAACACTTTTGAGGCTGCAAAGTTGACACCAGATGTGGTGATTGAGAGACTTGAAAGTCACGAGTTGGAACTGAAGAAGACGTACAAAGTCAATCACTCGTCTTACCAGCAAAATTTGGATCTTTATTATCCGAAAAGCATGATGCCAAAAGCAACTTCTCCAAACACTGCATTTTCTGCTGAGAATGTCTCGACAGCAAGAAAAGAAAGTCAGAGTAGTCAAAGCAGTGGAAGTCACAGTGGTTATCACGGTGGATCTTCATCATCTGCAAGTCATTTTGATGCAAAGTTTCAGTGCAACATCGCAATAGATTTGAAGAATGCACAGAATTTTGACGAGGAGTCGGCTAAGCAACAAATGGTTTTCTTGGCGTCAGTATTGGAATCTTACGAAGGGTTAGTAGCTGGAAAGATTGGCAATACCAACCTGACAAAGGAAGATTATGACCAGATAGATCCCGAAGAAATGGAGCTGATCGATATTCGTTGGGCTATGGCAAGTGCTGTTCGTCGAGCACAACGATTCATGGAAATTACTGGCAGGAAAACAATTGGTGGTCCATCTACCAAGCTTGGTTTCGACAAGTCCAAGGTGACGTGCTTCAAGTGTAAGCAGAAGGGTCACTTCAAGCGAGAATGCAGAAACGCTTATGTTGATGAGTCGAAGAATCCTTTCAGAGACGATTACTACAAAAAGGCAATATACCATCAGAATAAATCTGAGCCGCCTAGATTGAAGCAGGGTGATGACAACAGAGAGAAATCTAGAGCTCTTGCAGTGATTTATGATGATGAGGGGTATGATTGGAGTAAAGAAATTCTACCAGAAGAAGATGCGGTTGGTTAAGCATTCATGGCAAAAAATGATGAACCTGTTCCTTGGAAAGATGATCGAACTGAAGATCAAAAGTATAGATACAGAAAAATGATTGCTGAAAACAAAATCATTAGACTTTCTGGTATCTATCTGGAAGCGAAGAGAGCGAGAAGATGGGATCCGGACAGAGAGTATTACCTTGATCCGTATGGAAATATTGCGATCGACGACAAAACACTGGATATTGAAGCCATCATCAAGGAATACAAAGAAGAAGATGAGTACTGGCAGCACAAATGGTGGGGTACACCAACTGAGAAAATGAAAGAAGAAGAGAAAGAGAGAAAGGAGAAAGAAGAGATCGAAAAATCAAAGAAGTTTGATACTGGAGTTATTGATACAACGCAGGAGTTGACTGCAGAGAACCTGGGAAAAATGGCTGACAAAGTGCTGGCTGCTAAAGCACTTGAGGTAGACTCTAACTCCGTGTCTGAGTCAAAAGGCCAGGTCAGTCCAAACTCGTCAACAAATGCGTCAGGTAAAGAGATCGAAGGAAATGCTGATTGCAAAAATTGCAACAAAGAGTGCAATTTTTGTAACACTGTCACGTATCTCAACAGTGAGAAAGTTAAAAATCTGACAACAAAGGTCAGAAGCGTTGAGGATCAAATTCTTGGTCGTGACAAAACAGTGAAAGCTTCAACTGAACGGATTAAAGAATTAACTTCTCAATTTGAAACTGATAAAATTGAACATGAAAAAGTTAAACAAGAAAATGAAAAGTTAATTCTTGAAAACCGTCAGATTTCTGAAAATTTTGAAAAACTCAAAAGCATAGTAAAAGATAGTGATGATCGAAATGGTAAAACTTTTAAAGAAAACGAACATCTAAAAGTTGTGCTGAGAATAAAAGAAGAATCAATTAACAAACAACTGGATGAAATCGCTAAATTGAAACTTAAAGTTCAAGAGGTTGAAATTGAAAATGAGCGAATCCAGTTGAAGCTCAACAGCTATAGCTCTGCAAGCTTTGTTTTGCAACATATTGTTCCAAAATCCATTGGCAAAAACAAAGCTGGCGAAGACGTGTATTCTGATGGAACCCCTGTAAATGAAAGGAAATCGAGATCGCTAATGTTTTGCAAGGACATTAACACGTGTGACGACATTGGAAGCATCCAAAGCTATGCGACTTTTAACATCGATTACCCTTCGACTGTGACCAAAGCACTCCATGGCTATGTTTTGCCAAAAGAGTGAGGCTGCACGGACCTGCTAGATCTAACCCTTGCTCTTTCGGTCTAAACTAGATTAATGGTGCTTACGTATACCCTATTCGTGACATGATCTATGTATGATTCCTTTGTTTTTAACATACTATTATACATGTATTTTCCCCAAAGTTTAGAAAACAATAAAAATGTTTAAAAGTGGGGACATGAACTCACTGATTTGCGTCTTGAGCGTCAACTTCACCGGTGGTCCTCTTTGTAGACGTCGTAACCTATAACCGTTCTACGTATGTTAATCATCTAAACTTGTAAACCTCTAAGTACAAGTTACCTTTTTGTTTGATGTGTCTTATTGTGTCTTACATGTATATTTTTTGTGTTATTATTGTATATATTTCACAATATATTTAGTCTTGTATTTGATATATATATATATAGAGAGAGAGAGAAAAAGTGTAACGTACAATAGGGCTTATCGTACGATACGTACGCGATCATCCCAGTCATACGATCTGGTGCAAATTCAATTTTCGCATGTTATAAAAAGGCAAATGAAATCTCATGGCTTGAAAATGCAATGAAATCGCATGTTTTGAAATCCCATGCAAATGAAATCGCATGTGAAAAAATGGCTAGCATGGGATAATGTGAAAAATGGCATGGGGTGTGTAGATGGACAAAATCGCATGTGGAAGATTGAATATCGCATGTGAAAAAATGGCTAGTATGGGGTAATGTGAAAAATGGCATGGGGTGTGTAGATGGACAAAATCGCATGTAGAAGATTGAATATCGCATGTGAAAAAATGGTTAGCATGGGGTAATGTGAAAAATGACATGGGGTGTGTAGATGGACAAAATCGCATGTGGAAAATTGAATTCACACCAGATCGTACGGCTGAGATGATCGTGTACGTATCGTACGATAAGCCCTATTGTACGTTAACTAACCTCTATATATATATATATATATATATATATATATATATATATATATTATTCCTAAAGATATATATTTATGTATGTAGGATTTGAAAATGATATGTGTTAAAAAATAATATATTTTTAACTTACCCAAAATATGATACTTATACTATTTTCCAAAAATAAATATAAGTAATTTATTAAATAATATTTTCAATATTATTTTTGCATAAGTATACTTAGGGAAGTATACTTGTATATGGGTGTAAATACTTATGTATATATATATATATATATATATATATATATATATATATATACTTTGGTCATACTCAATACTTTCCGGGATTATATTTCTTAAAAATAATATACTTTAAGGTTTACTTGTTATTTATATATATATACTTTGGTCATACTTAATTAAATATATATATATATATATATATTCATCATTTGTAGTAATGATATATATATATATGTCCATAAATATGTAAAATTGTCCAATAAGTCCAATTATTTGTCCAAATCCATAAATTTGTAGGATATATATTATATAAATATATATTTTTGTGTTTGTCCATATATCCTTTATGGGTAATTTTGTATACGTATATACTTGAGTATTTCTTATGTATTTGTATGTGTATTTTGGTAGTTATACTCCTTTGGAGTATTTAGTGTATTTTTCAAGTTTCTAATGTATACTAATACATATAATACACATAATATACACTTAGCACATAATTTTTGTGACCACTAAATATATATGTTTTTCCTAAAAATATACATACTTAATATTGATTTTTATCTTTGAAGAAAAGCTTATTTCTTGACTTGTAATTTTGTATAAAAATTAGGAAACCTTAGTAAATATTTTTGGGTGAATTTTTGGGGAAAAAGTTTCCCCAAAACTTGTATTTTTCTAAGTGTCAAAATTTTATAAAAATTTTGACATAGTTTCCCCTAAAAATGGAGATTTCCCATGTTTTCAAAACATGTGTTTATTTTCTTTTCATCACCTAAAATTCAAGTTTCAACTATTTCACAAGTAACATACACTAAAATCATCATGTTCAACCTTATGATGAACTTGAGTATTGTTAAAAACATGTAGTCTTTTACACTAAAATCATCATGTTCAACCTTATGATGAACTTGAATATTGTTAAAAACATGTAGTCTTTTAGATCTTTACTTTACATACTTAAATCTTTCCAAAACAAGCTTCTTGACAAACTTTTTATAACTGTTTATGAAACTTTATTTTACCAAGTTTATCATCCACAAGTGTTATGGTTCTAAGATCATGAAAAACATATTTTAAAACTACTTTCATACTCACATAAAGATGTTTCAAGTTCATCTTCAAGTTTCAACATGGATCTTTCAAGATCCACGTTTAAACTTGTTAGATCTAAGCTTCTAACAAGCTTACACATGATGGATCTAACTAAAAACACAAGATCAACAATCACAACTTCACATCATACATCAAACAACTTCATAACAACTTCTTTTCACCTTGATTATGTTAGATTTACATATCTTCATCTTTAAAGTTTGGTTTCTTAGATTATGTAACTTGTACATAGCATGAACATGAAGTAAAAATGAGTGTAAGAGGCTTACCACTAGCTCTTGTGGCTAGGTAAGTGGCAAAGAACACAAGAAGAAGAAGAAGAAGAAGAATGAAGAAGAAATGGTGGATAAAAGCTCCTAGTGAAGGTCCTTCCACTTCTTTTGCTTGAAACCTTATTAGATCATCTTCATGCACCCTTGAGTAGTCTTAGATCTCCTTGGATGATGAATAAAAATGATGATGATGAGAGGTGTGGGTGTGGCCAAGAGGAGAAGAGAGGAAGAGGGGAAAGATGTGAAAATTTTGAATGAAGGATAAGGTTTAGTAACCTAAGGTTTTGTTTTATAATCTTCCAACATATCAATATCCATGGGTTTATATGTTCCATATCTTGACCACAATATTTTAATGGGAAAAGATGGTAGGGCCTCCTTGGGGCCGGTTAAATAAAGGGGGGTAAAGTGCAAAGTTTTGGAAGTTGAGGGTTTAAGAT